>NC_055658.1:32947237-33067237 GCF_017976325.1 Chelmon rostratus
ACAGCAGGTGGAGCTGATTCTCCAGTCACTGCCATTAAACCACCACAGAAGAAGAGACAACGAGACGACGTCATTCAAAGAGCTGCAGGACTCCAGTTCAGTTCAGTAAAAACACATCCAATCACAGAGCTTCAGCTTCTGTTACTGGCTGCGACCAGGAACTCAGATTCTGCCGGTTACCTAGCAACCGCTCACGACCAAGAAATAGTTTGTCACACATAAAACTGGGAATTATTAATTTTTTACAAACAAAACAAGTGATATGCGACATAATCAGTGAGCTGAGAGGACAGAGGCAGGCTAGCTGCTCCCTCTGGTTTCCAGTCTAAGCTAAGCTAAGCTAAGCTAAGCTAAGCTAAATCAATCTAAACATGTAGCCCGTAGAGAAAGTGAATAAGCGCATTTGCCAACATATTGAACTAGTCCTATAAAAACTAAAGATGACCACAATTAGATATTAATTACCATCCAAATGGTCTTATCAATCATAATGTGATTAATTACCACAAACAGCCAGAGGTCAGAGGTCAGTCTGCTGAACTCACACCGACAAATCTGGCAGACGTCGAGCGTCGACTTAAAAATGGACCATTGTTAACAATCAGGTTCATCCGAGGTCTTGAATTTAACCAACAGACCAGGGTTTGTTGTGGTTGTACGGACAGACATCCACAGCCGCGGTGCCTGAAGACGGACGTCCATGACAAACAGTCAGGACAGGTCAAAGGTTACACACACACCCTGAGTGTCTTCAGCAGCAGTGTGTGATTTACCTCCTGCCGTCAGCAGCTCGTCCACATCACACACGACTGCCGTCATGAAGGGATCCACTCTCAGCTGCCTGCGTGGTCTTCATCAGGAACCTACAGAGGGACAACAGAGGGACAACAAGCGAAGTGAAAACACAACATCCAGCATATCTGAAAGCATCTGACACCAACATGTAACAGACCAACGATCTTCAGCTGTCGATGATATGAGACAAATATTCACATGAGAAATGAGAAATCAGAGAATGGACTCCAAATATTTAATCATTAAAATCATTTGCAGTTAATTTTTCTGTCAATCAGCTGATCGATTGATCGACTAATCATTGCTTCTCTACTTATTATGGTTATTTTCTTTGATAAAAACTTTATAGATGTTGCTGTTGTTTTCCATCGTTGTTAAAAAGAGCCCTGTCCTTGTCCTTGTTCCCGTTTCCTTATAAACAAATGACATGTCGGGTGTACTGTGCCTGAAAGTCAAAACCCTGGGCTGAAAGGAACGCCGGGTCCAGCAGGTGTGTGTCTGCTCTGGTTGGCCTCATGCTCGAGTGGCTCTGTGTTCAGGAGGCGATTACTTCAATTAAACCGCTGATTAAGCAAATTGGAGGCTGATTAGTAAACGAGCAGCGGCCTTCAGGAGAGGTGCTAATTAGGGAGGCGATTAGCGTCTGTCAAGAGCAGCGAATGAGGCTCTGGTCCTCGTTAAGAGATTATTGCTCCACCAGGCTGCCAATACAGCAGCCTCACAGCGACACGCAGCAGAGAGGAAATCTACACCTTCGGTTTTTCACGGACTGGAGGCGACTTCACTTTACTAATAACAGGTTGACAGTGTGTTGGTGGTGATGGAGCGTCAGCTGGTGAACGTAGAGCAGCATTTAGCTGAAGAGCTAAAGATGTTTCCCTCAGGAGCTGGAGGAGACCAAAACCGGAGCTAAAAGAGAGAGAATACTGGACTGACGTTCATCAGGTGACACAAACACAACTCCACATCCATGTCGCCTGGCCTCCTTTCACAATGTTTTAGAGCTGCAATCAATATGCTGATCAAAAGAAGATCAATCAGATGGAAGCAATGTTTCTATTTTTGAAATCAAACATGCCAAACATTACCCGATCTGACACTGTGACAATAAACTGAATATCTTCAGCTTTTGGACAGTTTGTCAAACAGAACAGTTATAAATGTCACCCTGAATCTGATATTTAAGAGACTGAAGATTAACCAGGACAGAAGGCGACAGGTTAGTGGATAATTAAAATAACTGTCAGGTGCAGCCCGACAGGTGAAGAGTAAAACTGATCAAACAACAGCAGTAAATATACTCATGTAAAAACAGCTTTGTGCCGTACTTCAGTCGCCATGATGATGATGATGATGATGATGATGATGATGACTGATCCTCAATTCCAAAGTTGTATTTTAATAATACTTAAAGTTTGCTTCCAATGAATACAGATTGAATTTAAAAGCTTTTAAAGAAACACATAAAGTCTCTTTTCCTCCAGATATCAGCTTTAAAACAAACAATCCTCCATATAATCAATGAATTAAAGGTCTGCTGTGGAGGATAGTGGCATCTAGTGGTGAGGTTGCAGATTGCAGCTGAACACACAGCTGAACCGAATGCAGCTTCTTAATGTGTTATATATTGCAGTATTTTGAGGTCACTTGTCAAAGTTAAGTTACTTCACTTTTCAGTACTTTTATTGAGAAAATGCATCATGTTTTTAAGACGAGAACACCGAAGAGTTTAAAACTGAATCTGTGAAGTGTGACGGCTGTCAAATGAGGTGAAATGATCAATAACAAGTTACTGCTGAGGTAAATCACAGCGGTGGAAGAAGTACTCTGAACTTTTACTGAAGTAAAGGTAGTAATAGACTACTACAGCGTAGAAATACTCTGTTACAAGTAAAAGTCCTGCATCCATAATGTTACTGAAGGAAAAGTGCTCATTATGCAGAATGGTCCATTTTAAAAATATCATATTACTGTGTTGTAATTATTGCTGCATTAATGTGTTCATCTTTGATGTGTAATGGCTTTATACACGGCTCAGCTTCCCTTCTTATCTTAACTTAAAATAAAACATCATATATTATTTGTTGATTATATTTTGCATCTGGATCAATAAAATAATATGTTTTGAATTAAAATGTATTCCTCTCATCGACATGCAGAGAAAAGTGAAGCTAACCGGCCTGCAGGGCTCGCACAGTTACTAAGCTCTGATTGGACAGCTGCTGCTCAGAGGAGGGGTTTAGTGAAGGGACAGTGAACGCTCCAGAACAGGTACTAGATGAGCTTTCAGACACAGCTGGTTTCCTGAAACATCTGGAATCGAGTTCAGTCAGTTGAAACTCAGCTGAAGTGTTAAAAGGTTCGACGGTTTCTGTGGAGGTCGTATTTGAACTGTTGGCTCGGTGAGGACATCCTGACGAGACCTGAACGAGTCCTGTATGTGTCGTCTCTCCACAGAGACAGCTGTTATTTTCCTCATCCTGACGCTGAGCTCGTGAAGTGCTCCCTGCTCGGCCTCGTTATACGATACGCTTCTTCATAAATGCAGCCAATCGAGTGCTTCGCATCCATGAATATCCGCGGCCGCGCGTCACTCGGGATAACACTCCATAACATTTTGCCCAGGGCCTAATTATTCCATTTGCCTGGACCTGGATGCCATTTAGATACAAGGTAATTCAGCGTGGTATAACTCAATTAAATTTCTCCTGACTGGGATTTATGGAACATCAATAGCTCCTCAGTGGGACCAATGGGAACGCTCCTTATTTATCCCCAAGTCCTCCTGATGTTGCATTTCTGCAGCTCAATTAAATACACGAGCAATGAGAATGTTTCACAAGTCTGTAATGAGAAAAGACAGGATCCTCCTCCTCCTCCTCCTCCTGCAGACTGTGGAGGGAGGTGGTGAATTAGCGGGAGCTCAACACTCATTACCTCTCAAATGAACTTTTAAAGATGGCAGAAAGTGTTTGGAGCGTCTGACGCCTCTCTGCATCAGACTTCACATGTTTACATTCAGCGTGAGTGAAAAGATCCGTTTCACTTTAATCCACATGAAAAGACAGAAGGACTGCACTTCAGCCGCTCATCAACCCCACATTCAGTCAGTGTGGAAACTTTAACCTGTGACAACAGCGATGGAGGAAGAACTCACATCCTTTACTGAAGGAAAAGTAGTACAACGTACAAATACTCAGCCACACGTCCTCTAATCAAAATGTTACTGGAAGTATTACAGTAAAAGTACTGAGTGCAGTAAAATGTCCCTGTGGCTGTTCTCCTGTTCTCCTGTTCTGCTGTTCTCCTGTTCTATCTGACCTCATCAGATTACTGTGACTCAGTCGTTCTTGTCAAAGCAGGATTTTACTGTTGGAGCTGGTTGAGCTTCATTTGACTCTACAACATTATTACAAATACGTTCAAATCATTGAAACATCACGTTTCTGCAGGAAGAATCCCTGAAACCATCATCACAATAGATCATCATTCATTTACTGTGAAGCTGAAAATACTCAAGTTAAGTACAAGTACCTCATACATCACAGTAAATGTACTTGTCTCAGCTCTCAGTAACGTGTCATCAAAGTCTGGCTGATACTGCAGGAGCCAATCAGCACTCAGTTCTATAAAGAGGAGCTAATCACTGGTCAGGTGTGTTAACAGGGTCGACCTCTGAGGCTGCGGGCGGTAATCGTGGTTCTGTTGTTTGAGGTTAACGGACACGGAGGAGAAGTAGAAAGCGGCGACGTGGTGATCAGCGTCTCGCTGGCTCATCCAGCTGCAGCGCTGCAGTCGAGTCGAGTGTCGACTCTCTGCACTCGACGTCAGTTAATGTCAGCGGGAGGGTTTGTAGTATGCAAAGTGTAAAAAACGTACAAAAACAGACGTGAAGCTGCTGTTAGACGACTGGAGAAACAGCTCTGATGAAGCAGTTCAGTGAGATTTTCATCCATTAATGCACCGCTGCATGAAGGTGGGGGTTTATCTGCTGACCCTTTGGAAGCAGGGCTGTGTAATTAAAGCACACCTATGACATGTGTGCATGTGGGAGAATATTAAGCAAAACATAAAGCGAAGTAGCACCCAGCTGACCAGCTCCGGTTCCCAAAGCATTCTGGGAATATTAGTTCTTGTTGTGGGAACGTTTATCGAACATTCTGACAGATGTTAAAACAGTTTTTCTGACATTAAACTTGTTCCTGTAGCTCCTGAAAGATCCAGGAGGGTAACCTAAATATTTGCCCTTAACGTTCTCTAGATGTTAAAAGTTTTTGTGACGTAGAACAAACATGCTGTCCAGGATTAGCATCTATGATTAGCATCTATGATTAGCATCTATGATTAGCATCCAGGATTAGCATCTATGATTAGCATCTATGATTAGCATCATGGACAGCAAGAAAAAGAGAGACAATAGTTTTGACTTCCTGGTAAATGTTCGTGGGTTAACTTATAATCTGTGTTACAGCAAATGAGGAGTTCCATTCAGCTTCATTTGTCTTAATACAGACAGAGAGAGAACAGACCAGGCAGAGGAGGAAAAGAGGAGCGAACAGGTGAGAATTTACCTTCCCGACACAAACCTCAAGCCTCAGTGGCGTAAATCACGTCCGACTGTCCGACATGTTTTAACATCACAACACTCAGAAATCTGCAAACTGCAGAACGAAGAGAGGGAAGACAGAAGAGTCCGAGACAAGCTTCAGGCTTTCAGTTCTCCTATTGATCAATGAGTATCAGTACGATCAATAATCAATACCAAGAGTCAGATTCAAGAAAGCTTTTGTTGCAGTTGAACTGAATTTCTGTGATTCGTGCTGAGTGAAGCTCCACTGACATCACGCCGCCACAGACGACGACCAATTACAGCTTGTTTTGTTTTAGGGGTCATTATAATTAATGGCAGTCTGGAGCAGCGTTACGAGCCTCTCAAGTCCTTCACAGATAAAAGCCGTTTGGCATCTGGGCTCCGCCGGCGCCGAGGCGGCCGCTTACAGCGGGCCGCCGCCGTCGCCGCCGCCTCTGCTGTACGATACTATGAATATTTAATTAATAATTAGTCATGTAATTCCTCCTCAGGAGTTATTATCCCTCAAACTGGTTTGTGAATTTAATTATTAGCAGCCTTTTGGTTTCCACGTCCGCCTCATTACTGTCAGGATTGATGTAACATAAACTTCATTAAAAATTAAAATAGGATTCTTTAATTACGAGGCCGCCCTCGCTGAAGCCAGAATTAGCCAACTCAGTGATGTGCAAATGAGAGCATTATTTAAGAAACATGCTGGAAGTAGTTATGCTAATTCACCGGGGTTCACAGTGGCAGACCTTTCCACTCGCGGTTGCATATTCATTAAATGCACTATGCAAATTTAATGTAGCAGCCTTCGTAATGCCTTGTTAATTTATTCAGATTTATTGAGTAAGACTTGTAAAAAGTACCAATTTAATTAGCCCATCTCCGCGGATGGCGGCCGGTGATCGGCGAGCTTCTTAAAACGACGCGGCAGAGGAAAAAAGAAGAAACATCGTGTTTTACAATTCACGGGGTTTAAAGGAGGAAATCTGCTGCACTTATGAGGACGCTCGGAGAGAAATCACTTAAACTGCTCCTCCTGCTCCCAGAAGGAGGCTGGAGGAGGAAATGAGGCCATCTCCTCTGAGCGAAGGCTGAGTCCACAGCTTTAATGGCTGAAATGATGCCGGAGAGGCCGTTACCTCCACGTCTGGGTCCACACACACGTGTTTACTGACGGCAAAACACCAAAACGCCACCGGAGGAGCCATCAGAGCCGAGAACACAGCAAACAGCAAGAAAGACACAAAGAGACGCGCTTTATTGATTCATTCACACTCGTCACACGGGAGAGGAAAAGGTCAAGAGGTCACAGAAAGACGAGGAGGAAAGGTGGAGTTCAGGTGAAGAGCTTGTTTCCTCGCATTTTCAGTCAGATCACATGAAAAAAAGAAGGAAGGACGCAAACAGAAGGAAGGAAAGGAAGGAAGGAGAGAAGAAGAAAAAACAAGGAAGGAAAGTCAAACAGGAAGGGGCCTGTTGAGAGAAATGCATCCTGGGAGTCGTAGTTAGCTCCTCCCTGTGGCGGTTTTATGTCCTCCGGCTTCAACGTTTGACTTTTTTTGAATTTGCAGATGTTTTCTAGCACGGTTGTTCATCTTTTGTTCTGATGCTTCACTGAGAGGTGAATGAACAGAGGCTTCCAGAAACAGGGACGCCGCATCACCCACGTGACCCAGACCAGAACCAAGACCGAGCCAGCAGACGCTGCTGAAGTTTTACTGTCCTCTGAAACATTTTGTTCATCATGGACTTTAAAAATAAACTTGGTTCATCTTCTCAAACTGAACTGAACCGAAAAGGAACATCAGACGCACATTTACTTCCTGTGCTTCTCCTCCACAATAAGAGCGTGCAGGCTTTAAAGGATCAGAGCTTCTCGCGTCACGTTGTGGAGGGTCGACTCTGCAGTCAAACGGATCAGTTTACTGTCTCTGGTCTGTGGGTTGTTGCTCAGCTCACAGCTGACTGGCCTTTGCATTTACCTGCGCAGGTGTGATCGCAGGGTTTGAACAGGAGCTGTGAGCTCGTGTTGGATCACGTATCAACACGTCAGAGTCGCAGCTCCTGTTTTTCTCCCAGTGTTTCTGCTGGCGGCCCTCGGCCTCGGCAGCATTAGGAGGAAACAGATTGGTGAATCAGTGAATTAAACCCACAGATAGCCTGCAGGAAATCCCCCCCGACCGCCGCTCTCACAGGGACTTACTGAGTTGTCTGAAAGAGAAATGGAATAACTGGCTTCTTAAGGTCAAGATTTGCTGTGCCGGGCTCGTCGCAGACATAAACGCTCGGTAAGACCAGGTCGGCTGATTGCTTTACTCTCCAGACGATGTCAATTTTTGTCCGAGGAGCGGCGGGCGCGGTTGATATTAAGGTGCCGGCGTGTCAAGGGCCCTCGTCGGCGACAGCGTGTTGGCTCGCAGACGAGTCCTAAAGCCCAGCTCTATTATCAGGCGAGCCGGGAGGAGGGCGGCGGCGGCTCACAGAGTAATAGCACATTACATTCTTAATGTTTCTGATACACGAGACGCTCCTTGTACAATTCTCCCGTGATCTCCGCACAACCTTTTTGTTTTCTTCCTGTTGTTGTTTTGTCACATCCCTCCGTCCTCCCTCGGCGTTCCGGCTCGGACTCGCCGCGCCGCATTAATCAAACTGGAGCGCGGCGTCGAGGGAGGAGGCGGCCGACAAGGAAGTCATTAGAGTGGATGAATCTGTTGTATTTACTCCTCTGTTATGCAATAATAGAGACGGACGACGGCGCGGGACAAAAGGAAATGATGGTCTTTACACAGCACAGGCGTCCGGCTTTGAGAGTCAGAGCCGCTCAGAAAGAGACGAGTCAGAGACCAGACCAGACCTGTTTGTTAGCGTCTGCTGGACCCTCCGCTGTCTCGTCAATATTTCCAACAGCTTCCTGTTTCAGGGGCGTGTCCAGATCCGGTTTTATGAGGGTGGTGCAGCAGGTCATACTGCATCATACTGGGTCATATGAGGAAAATGAAAAGGTCGTTACTGCAGGAGGTCTGGAGCATTCAGCTTCAGTGCTGACACAAGTTCGAGCTCCTCTCGTTAGTGAATCTGTGAATCGGTGGGGGGGGGACCACAGCATTTGTCATTTGTTCAAAAGACTTGTTCACCTGACGAGGACCTCCAGGTGTGAAATATGACTCCCTCACGTCAGATCAAAGGCGGAAACAGAGCGTCGTCGTCGTAGCATCTCAAACCCTCGCAGAGAGGTCAAGGGAGAGCACGGTGACCCCCCCAACCTGAACCAGGTAGCTGGTAAAACACCTGCAGCTCACTGAGGCTCTGAGTGAGTCCACATCGTCTCAGTGCTGGACGGGAACCGAGCACGTGGACTCACGGTTGAGTCTTTTCACGTCACTGAGCTGCTTCATTCATCCACAACATTATTTAATAACTTAATACAGAATATAACTGACCAATAAAATATGATGTATTGTTATAGATTAACGTAAGACTTTATTGATCTGGGGGGAAATTCAGCAGCTACCCATCAGTATATAAAGTCATTAAAACGAGCTCGATCTTTATCAGCTGCAACATTAAAGTGATGAACACATTAATGCATCAATAATTCTTCTCCAATAATATATATTATTCTGAAATGAGCCATTCTGCATAATGAGAACTTTTCCTTTTGGCACTTTAAGTACATTTTGATGCAAATACTTCTGTGCTTACAGTGGAAAAAGGACCTTACTCACTTGTTCTGGATCTTTCGACTGCATCGTGTGGTCTTCATCAGCAGATTGGGTTCGTTCAGCTGTCGTGGAAATGAAAATGTTCAAAGTGTCCTGTGGAGGAGAAAAGAGCAGAAATTATTCATCAGACCTGGTTTTATGTTACACTGTATTTATTATACAACCCCCATCTAAAAAAAAGTACTAGTTGTACAGTAAAATACTATATATCATGTTATACTATATTATTACTACACTGTTCTATCACATTATGTACTATATTACTATATCAATACAAACAAATGTCAGTTATCATAATTTAATCACATCATATATGATTTCCTGTTATGTTATTATTATGAAGTTATTGGTTGTTATCGTTTCGTAGTATCTACTTGTACATGTATTGACCTTCACTTCAGACAGGACTGCAGTGTAAATAGTACAACACTGCTAGTGTGTACTGTTTGTATGTGTAGTGTTTGTATGTGTACTGCTTGTATGTGTATTGCTTGTATGTGTACTGCTTGTATGTGTATTGCTTGTATGTGTACTGTTTGTATGTGTACTGTTTGTATGTGTACTGCTTGTATGTGTACTGCTTGTATGTGTACTGCTTGTATGTGTACTGCTTGCCTTTATAATTTGAGTTTAAATGCATTATGCAGTTTCTAGATGTATTTCTAGTATTTTTCATATACTTCTGATTCCGTGTTTTCTATGTTTTTCACTTTTTTCTGTCTCTGCGCTGCTGCAGCACCTGAATTTGTCCTCAGACGGTCAGTAAAGTGGGATCTCATGTTTCAGTTTATGGACGTGTTGGCAGGGACGGCCTGCAGTCGGTGCCTCGACTCACTGTTTCTGCAGCAGGTATTAAAGTCAGTCAGATCACAGGTAGGAGGGGGGGTGGTGGTGGTGGTGTGACAACAGAACAGGCATTTTAAGTGAAATCAGGACCTTTTGTAACCCTCACAAGTGGATTCTGACCAGATATCAAACAGCACTGTCACAACAGAACACTTCTACAAGTTTGGAGGTAAAGAAACGTAAAGTTGAACATTCGCAGAAACGTGCGGTGCTAGCGTTAACTCTGGTGCTAACGTTAACTCTGGTGCTAATGTTGACTCTGGTGCTAACGTTAACTCTGGTGCTAACGTTAACTCTGGTGCTAATGTTGACTCTGGTGCTAACGTTAACTCTGGTGCTAACGTTGACTCTGGTGCTATCGTTAACTCTGGTGCTAACGTTAACTCTGGTGCTAACGTTGACTCTGGTGCTAACGCTAACTCTGGTGCTAACGTTAACTCTGGTGCTATCGTTAACTCTGGTGCTAACGTTAACTCTGGTGCTAACGTTAACTCTGGTGCTAATGTTGACTCTGGTGCTAACGTTAACTCTGGTGCTAACGTTGACTCTGGTGCTAACGTTGACTCTGGTGCTAACGTTAACTCCGGTGCTAATGTTAACTCTGGTGCTAACGTTGACTCACCTAAATTCACGTCTCTTCATATCGTGTAAGAAAGAAGGAAAGTGGAAAATGTTTCTTTGGTAAAAAACAGAATAAATATTTAGACGGATGCTAGAAGTGAAATCTGTGACGTGAGTCAGCGGACAGTACATCCAGCCCGCTCTCTGTCTACTTGTATACTTTCTGTGAACACTTATTAGTTCATTTCGTCTCACAGTCAATGAACACGAGGTCTTACTTTGTCTTTGTCTGTGCATATATTTGCAGCAGAACTTCATTTCCTTTGAGGCGATTAAACAAATAAAAGCCAGCTAATAAATAAGGATTCAATTATCAAAAGATTAGTGTGTGATTTTGTTTTGATCTTAACTTTGATTTAAAAGCAGCACAGCTCTGTCCCATTCCTGTATGCCTGCGCTAATTAAATCAAAATCCTCCTCAAACACATGACAAACCACAGACTGAGGTTTAGGAGTCGTCCGGAGAAAACTACGACACTCTGTGTTTGAAAGTGTTTTTTCAGGGCTTAACCAGCACACAGTTTCAATTAATTCAGAGGAAACTTCAATGAAACTGCAGCAGGAAAACAATCTGAGCCTCTAATCCGGCCATCACAGAGGACGATCCCCTGTTTTTTTTCAGACCCTGAATGCAGCACGGCTCCCCGGACTAACAGCTTATCACCGTCTGCTTCACTCCGATTAAAAGTTTCACAAATGTCTCGTCAGAGCGTGAGAGGACCTGGATCTGGGACGGCTTCCACCAGGACCGGAGTCTGACGTCCTCTGAGTCTTTTTAAAGTTTTCTGTTGGATCCAAATGCAGCATGAAGCAAAGGAAAGGCAGGGAGGGGGTCGGGTTGTGTGTGGTTATGGTCAGAGAGAGATTGTGCTTTCAGTGAAATGTTACATCTTCTGCCTCAAGTCAGCGTTGAGCGTCTCAATATTCAACAAAGACGGCCATCTTTCCTGAACCTGTAGGCGGAATTCTTGTATTTTTCAACCTGGAATATTTCTGATAAATGTGATCGTTGTGGCCGTCTGTGTCGTGCTAACTTTGAACACATCACTGGGGCAGAAACCTGGAAAAGAAGCATTCACAGAAGGCATGTGGACCAGGTGAGCTGACATCCAAGCCAACTTTCAGCTGATCTCAGTCAGTCTGTCTCTGCGGTGAATTACCATCATTAACATCCCCTCCCCCTTAATTTAAGTAAAATAAATCTCCATTATTCTCATTTTTCCTCTGATTTTTCAGCGTTACATGTTGCATTAAACTGAGATCCAAACATGAACGTCTCCAGCCGGCAGCAACTCCTCATCGCTAACAAACGAAACGTAACATGGACGTCAGGAAACTGCTTCACTGGACTGAAGGCGTCATCGTTTCATCTGGACACTGTTCTGAAACCCCATCAAACCGAAAGGCGGCTCAGACAGCAGCACTGTGGTATCCCCAACTGAACCGACCTAACTAACTAACTAACTGACCTAACTAACCCAAGCCTAATCACAGTGCGACTGTTTCACAACGTTGACCACCTTTATTACTGTTCTGATGAAGGTCACCAGACTGTGGCGACTGACGATGGTCACCTGACGATGGTCACCTGACTGCTCCCTTCCTGCATGTTAAAACGCTCTCTGATGTTAGAGCTAACGAACTTCCCCGCAGCTGTTCACACCTGAAACGCTGCTCATTCGTCTCTCTGGGCTTCTTGTGCTCGCTGCTTTTATTATTTCTGATTATTTTTGCACGGGCAAGTTTGGCTCGACAATCACGAGTCATTTCACTTCGATGGCGTCCACAGACCTGGAAGAGGAAAGATGAAGAACGGTAGATGAAGCTGCATTTCTGCGTTTCCCTCACGATCGTCTCAACGAAACATGAACTAATTCAGATTTATCAGTGCCCGTTTCAGAGACTCATCTCTGCAGAGCATTGGCGTCTGATGAACCTTCATGGATCTGTTACTGAAACTGGACTTCCTGGATCATGTTTCATGTGTCGCTGGTACCTGAAGCAACACGCCCCCCCCCCCCCCCCCCCCCCCCGCCTCACTGTTTAATGCAGCGCTGTTTTCAGGCTCAACGCCTGCTAATGCAACAATATTTGAATGAATCAGACCAAAGAAAGGACAGAAAACTGAAATGCGCTGCAGTTAATCTCTGATTCACTTTGTTTGTGTTGATTTAACGTCACGTCGACTCGTCTGCGGAGCTCAAACGCCGCTCGTCGATCTGTCACAGCTCGATCTGCAAACACACGGCAGCTCCTCTGTTTACTGAACGGTGAAGTTGTGCAGAAATAAAGAGTGAAAACGACACTTTTATCATCATTATTCATTTGAGTTGTGCGAGCACATTCTCCCACTTATAAATCCACAGCGCTGCGAGTGTTTGATGTATTTTTCAGGTGTAAAGCGAAATAAGTGCGAGCGGATGCAGAATCAAGATGAATGCTGAGCGCAGACAGACGGCGGCTGATGGAAACTCGGCGGGAGGCCACTCCATCTTAACATGGCGGTCCTGTGTCTTATGATATCTTATCATTAGTTTCCCTGACAGTGATGGAGCAGCCGCCGCCGCCCCCCCTCGGCGCCGCGAGCCGTGTATAAAAGTAACCTTCTTTCCATAATAATGGCCATTCGTCACTTCTTTAACTGTCAGAGGACGAGGGCCGCTTACAAAGTGGGATTTAACAAGGTGTGTGCACAGCCAGGAGAGGGGGGGTCGGTCCATTCAAATGGTCCCGAACTGTTAGTGAGACAATCTGCCAACATTACTGCTCTGATGTGTTCAGGGACCGTGGGACCAAAGGGCACTGATGGAACAAAGCCGGCCCTGTGGTTGTAAATAAGATGGGGAGGAAGTGCGACTGACCCCTAAAGACGAGTCAAGCACGCTTCTGTCCATGAGCCGGCGGGTTCCAAACTAAAACCACAGCGTCCACACCTGTACACCTGTGAGGCAGGTAACAGATTGTCTTCCGGCTGGCTCAGGTTCAGTCACCCAGGACTACCTGTATGCTAAGATGTCTAATTCATAAAAAACAGTTGTGTCCACACAGTGTCTCCAGGTGGTCTCAGTAGAGACGTCTGTCCACAGTGAAACACATGAAAACAGATCAGTCTCTTCTTCTTCTCCTCTTTTCAGTTAATGACCGACAAAACTGCATCACAGCAACACCTGCTGAGGAGAGAGACAGACAGGTGAGGAGAGAGACAGGCGAGGAGAGAAAGAGACAGACAGGTGAGGAGAGAAAGAGACAGACAGGTGAGGAGAGAGACAGGCGAAGAGAGAAAGAGACAGACAGGTGAGGAGAGAGACAGACAGACAGACAGGTGAGGAGAGAGACAGACAGGTGAGGAGAGAGACAGGTGAGGAGAGAGACAGACAGGTGAGGAGAGAGACAGCCGAGGAAAGAAAGAGACAGACAGACGAGGAGAGAAAGAGACAGACAGGTGAGGAGAGAGACAGACAGGCAGACAGGCGAGGAGAGGAGAGAAAGAGACAGACAGGTGAGGAGAGAGACAGACAGGTGAGGAGAGAGACAGGTGAGGAGAGAGACAGACAGGTGAGGAGAGAGACAGGCGAGGAAAGAAAGAGACAGACAGGCAGACAGGCGAGGAGACAGACAGTCGAGGAGAGAAAGAGACAGACAGACAGACAGACAGACACTGTCTGCAGGCAAGACATTATTTAAAACACCTGAGCTTCAGGTTCAATGGTCTTGTGGTGTCATGGTGATGTGTGTGATGTGATGTTTAACACACACACACACACACACACACAGCTGTGAAGTGTGTGTGTGTGTGTGTATGTGTGCGTGTGTGACAGATGGCAGGTTAATGAAGGCCTCAGTCAGCTGACATTTCAGTCGATACAGCATCGACGTTCCAGTTAAGCCAACAAACGAGCAGATTATTGTGTCGCCTCGTGTTAGTGAACAGATCGTTTAGAGGCGCGATCCATCACACACACACACACACACACTTATTTTGCTCATCTTCTGTTTAGTTTCGCTGCTTCAGAACATCTTTAATGATGTTTTAGTGGCTGAGCTGAAACAGTGTGTCTGGTATCCTAGTGGACAGCTGTGGTACTGCAACTACTGCTTTCTACCATAGAGAGAACATCTGGGTTCTGTTCCAGGAACAAGAAAATCTCATTCAAAGTCCCATCAACATTTTTAACGACAGAGAAAAGAACGTTCTGCACAGTTCATCTGTGTCAGCTCTCGTGTCTGATGCTGCTTTCAGATCAGCTGTTCCTGGTCAGGTTCAGGTTCAGGTTCAGGGTACTGCAGGTGCTGCACAGGTGTTTTTCAGAGCTCTGCTGCAGCCTTCAGTTTGTCTGCAGTCAGCGCTGTAGTCTCTCGTGACTCTCTGACCAATCAGACGTTTCCTGCTCCTCAGATGTGTTGGAGTCTCAGCGGTGTTGATCGGCCTCTCTCTGCGCCGCTGTAGATGATGACAGATGGTCTGAGTCTGATGACACGTCTGCTGCAGCCCACAGTTCAATGAGAGCACTCGCTCAACACGACAGGCGTGACTGAGGCCACCGCCGCCATCATCACACCTGACTGTCCATTATATTTACCATTTAAATAAAGAGCAGAGTGTGTAAACGTTCAGAAACGACCACGTCTGTTTGTGGTCAGATGGGATGAGACGACGGGTGATTGAGGAAAGAATAGTGAGAAGTGAGAAGTGAGACAATCAGACGGGTTGGAAGCAGGTTTATACTTCAGACTGGATGCAGTCTTTGTGGTTTCTGAAGGTGGAGCGGTCCTGTTGGGCCAGAATTCACCATCATGCCTTCATCACACCAACAACCACACATGGAGACAAGTTAACGCTCTTCAGTGGAGTTTGATGCTCAACAAGCAGCTTCCACAGACCACAATCTGACAGACGCTGTTCTGCAGGCAGGTCTGTGCTCAGCGAGCTAACAGCTAAGAGGCTAAAACCTCCTTCAGAAGGAGAATCAGTGAAGGAGCCTCGAGCGAGCAGCAAAGTCTAACTGTAAACTCCACCACCAGCAAAAATACTGCATTCAAATTCTGACCTCAGTAAAAGCACACAAGTAATCAATGCAGTCAACGTATTAAAAGTAAGAGTAAGATAAGCATGTTTGAAACGTGAGGTGGCAACACGACTCTGTTTTAAAGAGGGTCGAGCAGAGAAAGGTTCAGAATCACTGAGTTCATCTTTAACTGTGTGTTTCTGAACTTTAATATAAAATCCTGATCTGCAGAGTAACTGACGCTGTCAAAGTACAACATTTATCTCTGCGATGGAGTGGACTACCAGGTAGCAGGAGAAAGAAATACTCAAGTAAAAGTAAAGTACAAATACCTCAAACTGTACATAAATGCAGTAGTTGAGTAAATGTACTTGAAGGAGCTTTGAGCACAGGGTGGTGCCCTGAACCTCCGTCCTGAAGGGAACAACTCCTGTTGTTACAGACGTGACCTCCAGATAAAAGGCTTTCAGCCTCTTCCGGACCTGCACCTCGTAGGCGACTGTGAGGCCAGAAACACTGGACCAAGCTGACAGAACCACGGAGGGAGTTCAAACTCACGGCGTGTTCAGCGTAATCAACTCAACGCCGCTTTCTTCTGCTTTGAGCGAATAAAACGACTTTCTGAAGCAGGAAACACTGCTGATGAGCTGATCTGAGGCCCAGAGATTCTTCACATGTCACAGCATTTTGGAAAAAATGTTTTTAGCCTCAAAAGGTACAAATACAATCAGCTGTGGAAGACCATGTCACATGACTGAAAGGTCCAGAAGAGCTACAAAAAAGACCTTGAGTAGTTTTATTAAGTGCAAATATGTGGTTTTCACATGACAATAAAACTCACGGGTACTTTTTAATACTTGTTTTAGTTGTACTGGAGGGATTGGGGGTGTAGCTATGGTACTTTTACTGAAATAATTACTATAATTAATTACAGGGATGCTCGGACGCTTTTCTTCGGCCTCGCTCTTTAACCCTGCGGAGCTTATTGCCTCCAGCTTGGTGACTTTTGGTGAAAATGGGTTCGAAGTTGAAACTGATTGAATTTTGAGCTGAGTAATGATTGGATCTGCTCCTCACTGACTGAGCAGTGACAGAAGAGATTAATCCCTCAGACTGGAGGAATAAAGCTCGGTCTCTCTTTCATTAGTCTTTAGGGCCATTTAACTCCAGACTGAGTGAACAGAGAGGATTAACTCAGGCCTCGCCGCCTCGCTGTGATTGATGCGTCTGATTAAGTTCATAAAATACTTTGAGAGGAGGTCACTCGTGTCATGTATGAAGAAATGACTTCCAGCACCAGGAGCTTTGACTGCGCTGGAGACTAAAGGCGAGCGTAGCGGAAAAGAAAGTTAATATGTAATTTTCTGCGGTTTGTTAGGTGACCACAAGTCAGACGAGAGAGAAAGACAGTCAGAGCGTCCTTTAAAGCGGAGAGAACGCTCACATTCATCACGTCGGACTGAAGAAAGACGACCGCTGCTCGTTTCTGCCGCTTCAGGTGAAATCTGACTTCAAACGACCGCGATGGCGGCTCTACTGCGAGATATTAAACCCTCACAAACACATGTCCACAAGTCAGAGTCGACCCGACGGGACGTCACCCGGCTGGCCAATCAAATCTGTGCGCCGATGATCGATGATGTCATAAGAACTCAACATCAGTACTACCTGAAACGATGTCTGTTCATCAACAAATGACTTTGTTCAAGGCTAAAAATCTCTTCCTGAATAAATCTCCAGAGATATTTTTCCTCCGTCTTTAACGTAACGAACGTCTTTAACAAGAAATGTGAAAACCTAAATAAAACTGAAAACCTGAAAAACTCGAGATCGGACAGCGAGAGAGAGACGAGGAGCTGAAGCGGGTCTAAAGAAGAGCCGAGTGGAACCGAGTGGTTGTTTTGTTCATCAGCTGATACAAATATTCAGGTCAATCACTTTCAGTCAGCTGACCAGTAGTGACCCAGTGTGTGTGTGTGTATGTGTGTGTGTGTGTGTGTGTGTGTGTGTGTGTGTGTGTGCGTCCATCCATCATGTTTTTATGTTTTAACTCTCCCAAGGTCAGCTGCAATTTAATTATGTCTCCGATTAACTGGCACATTTTTAAAAGCTGGTTTGTGGTGATTAATTTTTTTTGGACAGTGAGACACACACACACACACACACAGACACACACACAGACACACACACAGACACACACACACTGTGTCCACTGTAAAAGCATGTCTTGTATTTGTCCTGAAATCGTCAGGATCAATAATACAGAGATCAGGTCGCTCTGTGCAGTTTTGTAGTTTGTTAACTGAAGAGAGAAGAAGAAGAGACTGAGATGATGTCATGTTGTTCAGCTGTTTCACTGTGGACAGACGTCTTCAGCTGTTTCACTGTGGACAGACGACCAGTGGAGTGCACAGACTTTTTGAAGGGCAGGGGCGGAAAGGAAAAAAAGGGCACATATAGCGTGTCCTAGCCACTGAAGAGGGCACTTTAGAGCGCATTTTGCCATCCAAGAGGGCACTTTAGCACGCGTTTTGGCTCCCAAGAGGGCACTTTAGCACGCGTTTGGCTCCCAAGAGGGCACTTTAGCACGTGTTTTGGCTCCCAGGGGGCACTTTAGAGCGCGTTTTGGCTCCCAGGGGGCACTTTAGAGCGCGTTTCGGCTCCCAAGAGGGCACTTTAGCACGCGTTTTGGCTCCCAGGGGGCACTTTAGTACACGTTTTGGCTCCCAGGGGGCACTTTAGAGCGCGTTTTGGCTCCCAAGAGGGCACTTTAGCACGTGTTTTGGCTCCCAAGAGGGCACTTTAGCACGCATTTGACTCCCAAGAGGGCACTTTAGCACGTGTTTTGGCTCCCACGAGGGCACTTTAGCACGCGTTTTGGCTCCCAGGGGGCACTTTAGTACACGTTTTGGCTCCCAGGGGGCACTTTAGAGCACGTTTTGGCTCCCAAGAGGGCACTTTAGCACGTGTTTTGGCTCCCAAGAGGGCACTTTAGCATGCATTTTGGAGTCCAAGAGGGCACTTTAGCGCGCGTTTTTCAAAAACTGGGCCACGAGGTGGGGCGTTGCCCCCTGAAGACGTCACTGCAGACGTCTTCAGCTGTTTCACTGTGGTCGGATATAAATTTCGGGCAGTTCAGTGGAGACGCAGCCTCGTGTGGCTGTCGCTGTTTTCAGTCTGACTCTGACTCACTGTGGGGGCTGTTTTCAGTCTGACTCTGACTCACTGTGGGGGCTGTTTTCAGTCTCTTCTTGTTGTGTGTGGACTCCTGCAGTCGGAGGAATCGCTGCACGCTGAGTCGTTTCAGCTGTTTTCATGTGAACATGTTGGATGTTGATGTTGGTCCCTCAGAGCGGAGCGTGTGGCTGACAACATGTTGATCTGCTGAACAAACCAAACGGCGACTCAGAAACTCGCCACGGACGGTTCAGCGTGTTTGACTTCAGATTACTGTCGGCTAATTAACACTAACGCCGCTAATTAACACGCCGGTGTTTGTTCTGTGAGATCAGAGAGCCGCGTGATTAAAGGAGTAATCCACCCAAATTGCACAGACTCCAGTCTGTTTGTCTTCTTCTGAGGAAATGTTCGAGGAAACACACGATTGGACGATCACAGACGCACATTCAGCTTCACGCTCTGAATATTCAACACCGTGTTCGTCATTTTACTCTGTGAGCGGGTTTAACGACAACGAGTCACAACGAGCTGTGACCTAACCAATCACAGCCCACCCTGAAACAAAATACAAATATTGCACTTTCTACTCCACTACATTTGTCTGACTGCTTTAGTTACTAGTTACTTTTCAGATTACAGTTACTGTAGTGAGTTTCCCTGTAGTCACTGAGGTGGCAGTTAGGTCGACTTGAGTGTCTCTGCTCCTTTTTATGATGATCAATCTGTTGTCAACAGTTGCAGGTAAGATATCGTTCCGTCCACACATAGTTTCACCTGCTCGACACGGCGTTTCAGCGCGGTCGAAAACCGTCCGGCTTCCCTCTCCAAACGACACACCTGCCTTCATCATTCATTAACAGGTGTGTATGCGGTCCAACCATCACCACCATCTCCAGATGTGTTGAATGTTTGTGATAAACTGAAGGATGAAGTTTTCCTTCATGTCTTCTTCAGCTAAATAAACTGATTAAAAAGCCTCTTGGATCAGCTGAAAATGCTTCGTCACACAGCTGAAAACAGGCTGTTTTTGTGAGATACGAGGTTCTCACAGGACAAACACATGATGATCTTATAGAATATGATGCATCGCTGCAGATTAAACCAGCCGACAGGATATAAAGTAGTTCAAACATCCACATTAATGCAGCAGGAATATTAATCCACAAACATTAGAGATGAAACACTGACAGCAACATTTTACAGAAACACTTTCACCTTTTCATAGCTTTACTTTGTTGATGCTACTTGTATCCATTTACTTCAGTACAGCTTTTAATGCAGGACTTTTACTCGTAGTGAAGTATTTTCACCGTGTGGTCACTGGTTCATCTCAACTACACGTCATGTGGACACGTGTGTCGAACAAGGTGATTGGTTGATTCAGCTCATCTGGATTTATTACATTTCATCACACAACGTATGAATCGAGTATAGAAGCACCACAGGAGACGTCCCAGAATGACGTCTGTGCACGTTCACGTCATCACGCTGCAGGAAGTTGACAAAAACTGTTTTTCTGTGAGACGGACAGCTGAGTGCAGACAGACCTGTGCTGTTAATTAACAGGAATCCTTTAAAGTAAGAAGTACTTTGTGTTGCTGTCATGTCAGATTACCACCTCAGCAATTATTGCTAAATTATGACATCTGATAAATGATTGTTCATGATGCGATCAGCTGTTGCCGTTTGTCTGCAGCAGGTCCAGATTACATAATGTGATTTACACGAGCGCGCAGCTCACACAAATCATGTGGCATCAACACTTTCTCAACCTCCAAATTAAATCCGCAAACAAATAATTACTCGAGTCAATGAGAACAATTAATAGCGTGAAGCCTCTGAGGACTGAATCTGCATATTGAATGAGCTCATTATCATAAGAGTGAGAGATGGAGCAGAGCTGCAGGAGCTGCGCGCGTTCAGCCTCGTATTAATCAGCTGTTTAACCTCCTCACACTGACACGCTGATAAATACTCAACAATTAAACAGTCGACTGTTCATCCGGCCACATGAAGCATCCTGCTGCCATCTGTCAGCGTCTGAACTCACAGGTGTGTTTCTGTCCACTTTAAAACACCAAATATCAGAAAAAAAGCCAAAGTAGTGTTTCCTGATGAGATGTTTAAAGCTCGTCATCCTGACAGCTGCTAGCGGGGCTCAGGATCTTAAATAAAACACACATGTGAAGTGTTTCCTCTCTCTCTTCTGATTGGTTCTTATCTCAGCTGAAGAAAAGTGATGAGCAGAAATGTGACGAATACTCCGGTTAGCCTTCAATATTATTACATCACGGTCGACATTAAAACTGGACGTGAACGTGAGTTTATTTAGGAATTAAAATAATAACAAGAAAAATATTTCTGCAGTGACTTTGTGGTGATTTATTTGCTCCTGACAGCTTAAACTTCTCATTAGCCACAGCTAACTTTACGGCTAGATGCTAGCTTCCGCTCCAGCGGCCCGCGGCCGTTTCCACAAACGTTCACATTTATATTCACATTAAACAGAAAGATGAAACTCTTGTGAATCAGTTGATGCTTCAAACTATTTCAAGATACGATCACGACAATAACAATAACACCAACAGCAGACGACGCTTTTTAAAACCGACACAACATCGAGGCAACTCACCGACAAAAAAACAGTCTGGAAACATCCGCAAAGGTCCAGAAGATCCACTGCAGGAGAGACACGATAATAATCCACAGAAAGATGTTTTCTCCTGAGCTCCTCTTCTGTTCGTCAGCTGTTTCCTTCTTACAAACTTCAGGAAACATTTAGGCGCCATCTTGCCTCCAGCTCCTCTGTGGAGTCTCAGGTTTCAAACACACCTCACCGACCAATCACGTTCTGCCAAATGAAGCCTACCAACCAAAGCAGTCAATGATGAACGGAGGTGTCACGTTCTCCTCTTCCATGTGAAAATCGAGCCAATCGCAGCCTATTATTTCGCTGACTGGCGCTTCGGTTAGCCAATGAAATTCTGAACAGGCCGATTAATCACTTCAGTGAGTTATTGACTCTTTTAATCACCTGAGGTCCGTTTCACAAAGCAGGTTCAACAAACTCTGAGTGTAACCCTGAACTCTGAGTTGATCTACTTTAATTTTTTTGATTCCACAACAGCAGATTTGAGTTAGTTTGATTAACTCAGAGTAGGTTCACCTCGAGTTAAGCGCGTGCACCGCAACTTTAAAAAGACAGCATCAATGGAACCCCGATTTGAGGAGTCACCATGGCAACGGGGAAGCGGAAGGCTGCCTACTTCACGCCACTGGAAATTAGACATTTTAATGCGCTCATACAGCGAATATGAACATGTTTTTAGATGGAAGTCCAACACCGCTGCAGCTGCGAAGGAGAGGGAGACGGCGTGGGAGAACCTTGCTGCTCGGGTCAATGCGTGAGTATAAATGTAGTCCTTTGAAATCACAATAATATTACAGGGCAAAACTGCTTGAATGGTTGCCTATTAATTTATTTCATTTAGGTGCAATCCCGCGGGGGAGAAGCGCACTTGGCAGCAGCTTAAAATGAAATATAAAAACATGGTTGAAACAGGTAAGACCTCTGCATGATCTCATGGAGGTGGCTACCTCATTTTGATCATGTTTTACATTGTAAAGTAAATATTAAGTGGCTCCCTTTCATTGTAAAATTGGTTATATTGTGTTCATATAATGTTTTGTTTTTGTTAACGAATGAAATAAAATTTAAAAATGAAAAAAAGTGTTCTCATCTATATCATGTTATGTTAAATAATTAAGCCTATATTTAAACTAACACAGACTTTTACTCAGCTAACAGAAAGAAGGCAGATGCACGAAGAACGGGTGGTGGCCCAACACCGATAACTGTCTGGAAAAGCAAGAACACCGTGGTCTGATAACTGTCTCCCGACGAATATTTAATTCTCTGCGCAGTATCGCTGCACCTTCATCCACGGAATCATGATCAAAAGACGTTAACATGCCATGTTAACGAAACAAGTCACCACCTACTGTGCCTAATGGACTTCCACTGACTGATATTTTTAATGATTTTTTTTAATAACAGACGGCAGAACTTTGCCAAAACCCGTCTGCCGACTGAATGAATGAATGAGGAAATGAAATACGGTGTGTGGTTGAAAGAGGGCGGAGACACAGAGAAACTCGAGGTTCCTTGAGTAAAACCTGGTCCCGACCAGGTTAGGTTCATAGAGTCTGTTACTGCGGTAACTGACTCAGAGTTTAACTTACCTCTGTCTGTGAAACAGGCTTGAGTTACCCCTCTTCCTCTGGTTTGACTTACCTTCCTATGTGAAACGGAAAACTCAGAGTTTCCCTCATTTCAGGGTTAACATACTCGGAGTTTTCAGTAAACCTGCTTTGTGAAACGGACCTCTGATGGGGAGGGAGTTCAGTGCTGAACAGGTGAGACACTGTTTGAAGAGATAAATATAGTAAAGGCCTCAACCCCCCCCATATTTCATTATCATATGATGACACTTCATCCTGTTGTCCTCCGTCTGCTTCTTGAAGCTCATCACAGGACAAAGAGAAAGACTCAACTCTTCACCTGCTGCGAGACGTTCAGACAGAACAACAAAACATGGCCGTTAGTAAAGCAGAGCGGGGAGACGTTGCCACGGGCAACAACGAAGCCACAGTTTGACAGATATATTTACTGACGTATCACCTGAGCGCTCAGAGGTCGTTACCCCACTGACTGATGGGAAACACTTTGATTTCCTTCAGGTGGACAAAAACCATTCAGGTGGTGTTGGTGATGTCACCGTGGCTCTGCCTCTCCTCTGTTCTTATTGGCTCTGACAGGCTGATCAATAATCTCTGTCCCACTGAAACCAGTCCTCTCAGCCTCTCTGTCCCAGTATAACCAGTCCTCTCAGCCTGAGTGAGTGTTCTTCCTCTTCTTCTTCCTCTCTGGACTGGGGGCTGTTGGACTCATCAGGTGACACAAACACGCCTCTGATCATGTTGCTGCTTGTGTGATGACGTCAAATTTCTGGCTCGCACATTAAAACAAACTTTGCTTCAGTCTTTTTGAGGGTCCTCTTCAGATCAGGGTCCTACTCAGTCCACTTCCCCCTCAGCTCGACACCTGGTTCACCTGCTGCGAAGCGTTCGTGGAGCCAATGTGGTGAAATGTCTCGAGAGGACAGAAGATTACAGACAGTGAGGACAGAGGTATGCTCCACTTTTTAGAAACAACAGTTTTTAGGATTTAATTGTTAATTGTCCTCCTCTCATTAAGTGACAGAACACTTCCTGTTTGGTGAATCATCATCAGTTCTGCTCTCACGCTGACTGAAGATCTGAAACAAACACACTTTGAGCTTATTTTCCTCTGAGGCTGAAACTCCTGCATCATTTTTAATCATTTCACTTTATGTTGAGCCAACACTCCCTCCCAATAATTGAGTTTTCTGTCCTCGCCGTGCTTTGTTTTCCTCCAGCGTGAAGACTGAGCAGGGTCAGAGGTCGGCGGAGGGGCTGGCTAAACAGATCTGTTCATTAGCAAACAGCCGTTCACAACACTCAGCGACAACATCCATCACACAGGAGCGCTTAGAGCAGCAGCAGCGAGCAGCGAGCTGCGAGGAGAGACGAAACCTGAGGCTGTTCGTCACCTGCACACAGACCGACCAGCAGCTGCTCTGAGTGGGCTGCAGTTCCTGCTTCATGGGCCTCAGTTAGATGGACGTTTCCTCCATTACCTTTGACTCCCACATCTTTTTCCATGCATATATGTTTACACATATACACCTAGTGTGTGTGTGTGTGTACATATATATGTATGTACACATATACATATATATGTACGTATATACAGGTACTATATATGAATTTATATATATATATATAGGTGTGTGAACACACCTGTGTATGCAGACACCCAGTGTAATATAAAATGACCATCATGTGTTTTTGTATGAATGTGTTTGACAGAAAAACCTGCAGACGCTGCTCGGGCCCGACGGTGCGCCAGCATGCTTCTACTGTGAAAATAGTGAAATGCATTTGACAAAACAGACTAAACTCAAGGTCCTCTTACGTGTTTTGTTTATGGAAAAATAAATGTTCAGATACTCCCGTTATTTAAAGTTGAATTTTACAGTTAATCTAACTGAATATCAGTCAGAGGAAAAGCCAGTGAAGATGCAAATACAACATGGTCAATGAAAGTAAGTGTGATTATTAATGATAAGCAATTTGCATACTAAAAAGAAAGGGTAAAAAAATACCCTTACTGTATAAAGCACAATAACCACATTCATCATAACAATACTATAGTTATAGTCATATTACAGATTTAGGCACTATACATTACAGACTGATCGAATGTAATGATAACATAAATAAAAGAGTTAGCATTTGCACATATTAAATGCTTTTTTTTTTAAAGGCCATAATTTTCCTCAGTGTTGAAACCAAACCAAAGAGCCTTGAAGATGATTGGTAAGCTCTCACAATCAAACCTAAAACATACTGGGAACCAGTGAGAAGAAACATGTCAGCTTCCTCTGCCAGAAACACCAGTGACGAGCTGAGAAGAACTTTCAAAAGCAGGAGGAAGAGTTTTGGTGTTTTTACTGGTTGATGTTTTGCTGCCATCTAGTGGAGTCAAGTTATTTAATCACCCAACGATCAGTCACGTTTTTAAAAAGTTTTGGTCCTTCTCACCTTCCGTAGTCTTCATCAAGTTAGCAAGAATCAAAAGAGGAAAAGAAGGACAATACCTTCAAAATAAAGGTAGAATTTAAATCACTTGGAGAAATACGTGCTACCATAATAATAATAATAATAATAATAATAATAATAATAATAATAATAATAATAATAATAATAATAATAATAATAGTGCTGAACAAAAGCATATTGAATTTATATTTAACATTATTAGAATGAGTAAAAGTGAAACGAAAGATACTTTGTGACTAAAAATGTCAGACTGAGATGTTTCACCATAAAGCTACAACACTGCTTCAGGTCGGTCTTATTCAGCAACACCTTCAAGGGATCACCTGAAAATACAAACCGGGAAAATGATTCACAAGCCAAGGAAAGAACGAACGTACAACATAAAGGCAGGGAGACATAAAGTGACACACAAATGGTCTCAGAGAAACATAAAAAGACGGATAGATGGAAGATTAAAAAACAAACAAAATAAAAAAAGATGAAAAAATAAAATCTGATTGTGATTCTACTCTGTTCAAACAACACAAACTTATGTCTGACAGTGAAGCAGCTCTTCATGTGTGTCTGATCTGTCTGATGTCGTAAAGATGCGATAAGACTTATAACAACAAGTAGAACAAATAGACAATAAAATGACACAAAATAAAATCAACTATAGAGGCTGTACATTCTATACAGGTATATAATCCAGTAGCATATTCTTACATACGTTTATTGTTCTTATTATTTATTTAGTTAGTATTATTTTTAAATATCTACCCGGAAGTCCGCTCTCTGTTGTTAGCTTGTTGTTGCTCGGCTGTGGCACTGCTCGCTTGTTGTGGAGGGAAGCGGCTAGCTCAGTTAGCCCCGTTAGCTTTGTGTGTGTTTGAAAGATAGTTTACTGTAGACGTTTGCTCCTCCGGTCGTTTCCATCATGGCGTACCAGCTGTACAGGAACACCACGCTGGGAAACAGTCTGCAGGAGAGTCTGGACGAGCTCATACAGGTGACACTAACCTCATAGATGGTGGCTGTTTGCTCACAGCTAGCCTCGATTAGCATGATGCTAACTGCCGCGGCGGCGGTATGTGACGCTTGTTAGCTCGCAGTGGGCCACCTTTAGCTCGTTAGCTGCTGTTTGTGTCAGTACTGATATGTTCCAGCTAAACTTACATTATATATAATGTCGCTCATTGGCAACAGTTTGAACTCATGCAGCTTAACAGTAATTAAAGTTGCTTTTAGTTTAGTAAGTTAGTCGACGCTGATGTTTGTTAGCCGGTGACTGTTGCAGTAGCGTCAGTCGTTAGCTTCACTTTAGCCTTAGCTGATTTATTCATTCTCAGACAGATGTGATTGTGCTGGTTCTCTTTTGATGATGCATCTGGATCTTGAAGTGCAGTGGAAACCAGTATGTGGACCAGTATGTGGATCCGGTCCGGGTTAGAAGTGTGTAAGTTAACGTTATTGCACATGAGAAGAGACTCAGTCTAACAACACTGACTGAAGAAGAATATCATCTGTCAGCAACAAGTAAAGCAGGTGAAACCAGAGAAGCATCCATTTTTCTCTCATACTGGTTCACATAGTTAAGCATTATTTTTTATATATATACATGACTAATAGTCTGAAGGTAAAGTCCATCATATGCACAGAATATATTCGCATTAGAACTGGACCTAAGTGTCTCCCATGAAGTCCCTGTTAAGTCATGTTAGACTTCAGATGGATGTTCAGTGTTCAGGTCATGGTCGGCCAAGCTTAGCGTGAAGACTGGAAACTGTCTCATCAGTTTAACCTCTGCACATACAGATGTGTACAAATGACAGTTTGGACTGTTGGAACTACGGTCTGTGAGCTCAGACTCACCAAACCTTCATGAAGCTTTAGGAGGTTGCACACAGTCGCTGCACCCTGACTGTGTCTCAGCACAAAACTCCAACACATGGAAACCAGATGTGAGATCAGCGCTACGTGCATGTGCATTGCTTTAAGAAAGAGATGCTGCTTGTGTTTGAGTGGAAGGAAGGTTGGTGCTGTTAGATATTAAGTGTGTGTGTGTGTGTGTGTGTGTGTGTGTGTGTGTGTGTGTGTGTTCGTGTTCGTGTTCGTGTGTTCAGACTCAGCAGATCACCCCTCAGCTTGCTCTTCAGGTCCTCCTTCAGTTTGATAAAGCAATCAACACGGCGCTCGCCAACCGAGTCCGCAACAGAGTCAACTTCAGGGTGAGTCCCCCTCCTCTGCCCCCTGCCCCCTGCCCCCTGCCCCTCAGGCTGAACCTGGTACAGCAGCAGGATTGAAGTGGCTCAGAGGTCAGCGGGTTGTTTTTAGTGTTTTTAGGCCTTGAAGTGATGATCAAATATCAAATGTTTTCCAGACGTTAAACTTCAGCTTCAGTCAGTTATCATTTGCTGCCCTGCTGAGACACAAACGGTCAAATAAACGCTCTTGGTGATGCATGATATTGGATTGTTGCTGATATTTTCCAGCTCATTGTGGCTTTCCACCTAATTGCTTTATTACATTATTATTATTATGATGATGATGATTATTGCGCCTGCTGTCATCGTGATGGCCCACTGGCAGATTCAGACATAAAGAACGAAGCTTTTTAAAACGTTGAAAATCAGAGCACTACTTCCACTTGCATCGTAACATCTTCACACTAAACTGTTCAATCCATCAGACTTCAACAGGCAGGATGATGCTCTGTCTGAGGCAAATAAATCAGTGTGATCTCTGCCCACAGTGATCACGTGAAGGTACGTCACTGTACAGCTGAGCAGCAATTTAAGCCCCTAGACTGCTGCTTAAAACCAGTAATATATGAACTGAATGGAATAAATCAGAAATACCTGATGGAAGATGAATGAAAACCCACATCTACGTTTCATTTAAAGCCTCATTTTAAAGCCTTTATCACTACAACACTATCGAGTTGTTCTCACTGGACAGAGTATTATCAGGAAAGTGTACTTCAAAGTAAAAGTAAGTTCAATGAAAACTGTCAGTGTTTCTCATCTTATCTGATGTTTGTGGATTAATATTCCTGCTGCATTCATGTGGATGTGTCAGGTTGAGCTCATTTGAACTACTTTATATCCTGTTGGCTGGTTTAATCTGCAGCGATGCATCATCTTCTATAAGATCATTGTATGTTTGTCCTGTGAGAACCTCGTATCTCAGAAAAACAGCCTGTTTTCAGCTCTGTGACGATGCATTTTCAGCTGATCCAAGAGGCTTTTTAAACAGTTTATTTAGCTGAAGAAGACATGAAGGAAAACTTCATCCTTCAGTTTATCACAAACATTCAACAGCAACACATCTGGAGATACGAGATTTTCACTGAACAGGAAGAAATCTGAGAAGTAACTAAAGCTGTCAGATAAATGTAGTGGAGGAAAAAATACAATATTCACCCGTGAGGTGTAGAAGAGTAGAAATGTAAAGTAGCAAAAAATGGAAATACGTCCCAGTACCTTTAACTTGTACTTCAGTACAGTAGTGGAGTAAATGTACTCGGTAGCTTCCAGCTCTCTTCGGCTCTGTGGTTCAGCTGTGGTCTCTGTCCTGCAGGGGTCTCTGAACACCTACAGGTTCTGTGACAACGTGTGGACGTTCGTCCTGAACGACGTGGAGTTCAGGGAGGTGACGGACCTCGTGAAGGTCGACAAGGTCAAAATCGTCGCCTGTGACGGAAAGAGCGAGTCGACCCAGAACAAGACGGACAAAT
This sequence comes from Chelmon rostratus, assembly GCF_017976325.1. NCBI lineage: Eukaryota > Metazoa > Chordata > Actinopteri > Chaetodontiformes > Chaetodontidae > Chelmon > Chelmon rostratus. The sequence continues at coordinate 32,976,413 of NC_055658.1, forward strand.
GACAAGACGTGTCGAACGACCACCAGGTGGGGCTCTACCTGTTTCCTGCCGGAATCTTCAGTGTCTCTGGTGGGACGTGTTGATGTTCAGGACGGATTTATTGCAGGTTTCTGTGTGTTTAACCCGACTGTTGTTGTTCTCTGTCTCAGACTCCAGCAGTGACGACTCTTCATGTGTTCTGGTGTCAGATGGAGTCACACATGGACCTGGACTGTACATATAATTTATTACAGCAGAGTCACAGCAGTGTGTGTGTGTGTGTGTGTGTGTGTGTGTCAGAGTGGACCAGTCACTGTACCTGCAGCAGTTTTTTTTTTATTATCAGTTTAGAGGTTTGAGTTCAGTTTGCTGTTGTTGTTGAGCTGGATCATCTTTAATAAAAACTTTATTTAAAACACAGTGAGCGTCTTTTTTATCGTTAATTGTGATAGTTGATACGATGTCGGGTTGTAAGATCGTCAGTAAAGAAAAACCGAACCAGACAAAACTTTTCCACTTTATTATAACAACATCATGACTTCACGTCACGTATAAAAGAGTGCGTCTTTAAAAATGATTCGACTACAACGATGAACATTTACTTCAGCTCAAAGACAAACAGCACGTACTGAGAATATAAATAGAGAATAAATCTTTGTCTCATTTTACTGCAAAGAAACGAACATTTGAAACGTCAGCATTTAAAAAGCTTCAGCAGAGTCACTGAATCTTTGTGGGTCTGGTGTTTGTGTATATCCACCAGGAAAAATAGATTTAAAATATATAAATTCAGTGTATTTGTACTTAGACAGATCTCTTGATCAATACTGCATGTAGTTTCCACAGAGACGAGTGGACATGGCTTCTGTTTCCAAACATAACTGAACCGAGAGGGCTGATGGGAAACGAAGAGGATCAGCGTGAAGCTGGTGGTGCTGAGAGATGATGGGATGTTAACACCTGATATGATGAAATGCCTTAAAATAAATCTGTTCATAGTGTGGAGCACCACTTTAAAAAAAACGACAGCGTCTGGTCACCTGAACGCACCACAAAGATGGCCGTCGCCGGCAGTGTGTCCAGCCTGTTGGGCACCTGAATCTGAACGTGTCAGTGGTTTTAACACTTCAGTCTCTTGTATCACAGAGCTGCAGACTGTTTATCACATGTTAACAGACTGATTATAAAAGACCGGAGGTGAAGTCTCACTGAAGAGTGAGGCCTTCACGTTTCTGAAGAAGAAACCTCAGGTTGGAGGAAAGTGTGAGAAGACAACGGCGGCCGAACGGCGTCCGATGGTCAGTTTGTTTCAGCGTTCAAAGCTCCCCCCTCGACAGCGCCCGGCCCTCCTGGTGTATTAACGGTCACATTCTGCCGCTGCTTGCCTCATTCGTCTCGCAGCTTTGAGATGTTCTTGCGGCTCCTGAGTCGGTTCCTCGTGGACGAACAGCCGGTGAGTCCCGGAGTTAAATCTGACACAGAACGAAGGTTTGCCTCCGTCCACCGCCGCCGCTGTGTGAAGGTGACTCACTGCTGGACGGAGGTTTCAGCTGCGTCACGTCGTCCTGCACACTGAGGGACACCTTTGTTGTTGGACACCTGTTGTTCACACAGGTAACAAACTACCTGCTGTGAGTTAAAGCCTGCTCTGTGGACACTCCCTCTCCTCTTCTGGACTCTTCAGTGGAAAACAGGATTTTTGTCCTTGTTGGGATCCTGTAGATCCCGTCTTGTATCCTGTCCACAAATCTGAATAGAAACTGCCGTCAGTTGGCACAATCTGAACCTGAATCAGCTGACCGGCCTCAGAAAAGCATGAGCCGAGCGTTTCCACGGTGACAGCTGTGGCTCAGGAGGTGGACCGTGCCGTCCACTAAGACACTTCCTTCTGTTAATGTGTCCTTGAGAAAGACTGAAGCCCAAGCTGATCTCTGTCGGTGTGAATGAGCGACGGTATTCAGGTGGAGAAGCAGTATGAACTGCACGCAGTCGTTTCCTGGATGTTTCTATGACTCAGACGACACACTGGAGCACATGTGGGTCCTGAACAGTTGGCTGGTTTAGTTAAAAACACCTGAGGAGAGCTGAAGCTGCTGCTTCAGGGTCAAAGGTCACATCATAGCTGCCCCAGTCTGTTCATGAAGAAGCACTGACAGGACACGACATCTACAAAACACCTTCAAAAGACGTTCAAATAAAAAAGACACCTCTAGAAAATGTAGAAAGAGTATAAAAACAAAAGAATACGTCTGGTTTCAGAGAGTATAAAACATCCACCAGGCCAGGCCGAAGAGCGCAGCCTGCCTCAGTCCTTGTTGTTCCTCCTCTTCCTCTCCATCTTCCTCCGTTCAGTCCAGGAAGCGTTGGCAGGCTTTCTTCCAGCGGCAGGCTGTGCACCACTGGTCTCTGTGCTCGATGCCGTAAACCTTCCTGCATTTCTTGGCTTCGCCGCGAATCCTCCTGACAGAGAAAGACACATCGATGAGGACGGCTTCTTCTCACTCTGGATCAATCTGCTGGTTGTTTCCTCCATTAATCCATCGACCGTTTGTATTTATAATAATGTGGAGTCCAAAGATGCACATTATTACAAATACATTCAGCTCACTCAGAGGAGAGGTTCAGGTTAGAGCAGACAAGCTCTTCATTAGTTTGTTTGTAAAAATCTAAAGGCAGTGAAGTAAAAAGTGTAATGTTTCCATATTACAATAAAAAATTAGATTAAAATACTCAAGTAAAGTACAACTATCTCTAAATGGCACTTGAGTACAATATCTGAGTAAATAGTACTTCATTACATTCCAACACTGCCTTTGTGTTTCTGTGTGTATTTGACAGCATCCTAATACACAGGACTGACCTGCAGGGGGCACTCTGATGCTGCAACCACTGCTCCCCAACACTGACCGAACGCACCCGAAACGCCAAACCCTGAGGAAGAGAGAGAGGAGGAGTCAGTGTGAATGTGATGAAGCTGTTTACTTCACAGCACACACAGTCTGTCGGTTCCTGTCTTCTGATGTTCTGCAGTTTGTTTCAGATCTTTTAAAGAGCTGAGGAGGTTTGTGCAATCATTTTGTCTGTCTGTTGTTGATGTCCTCTTTGTGTGTGTGTGTGTGTGTGTGTGTGTGTGTGTGTGTGTGTCCTCTCTGGTGGAAAAACAGTCTGCAGTTGCGCCCATCAGCCTGCAGGTGGCAGCACTGCACTGTGGCAGATGGATGGAAAATGTGACCGCAAACCATCCAAGAGGGGATTTTCCTGCTGAATGAAAACCATCAGGGAGGAGTACACACACACACACACACATTCTTCACCCCCCCTCCAGAATAAAACCAGTTTTAACAGGCTCCTCTGGGCTCGTGGAGGAAATAAACAATAGACTGCTGTGCAGAATCCAGACTGAGAGAAAACAGAAGTGAATTAGAGAAGTGTGTTAATGAACGGGGGGTAAAGTTGGCTGTGGGGGGGGGGGTGCACGGTAACCTAATATTCTGAGGGAAAGTCCAAAAGTGCCTGTTCTCTGTACAGAAGTGACAATAAAGAACCATCAGGTTAGAAGAATGTGCAGAGCTTCAGTCACCACATGAAGGTGATGAAACTGTCTGCAGTGTTTTTCTTTTAGGACGCCGACTCACAACGACAGCAATGACTTCCTCCTTGGACTCACTGCAAAGGCTAACAGCTACATGCTACCAAATGATTACGAGTGTCAGTCAGGTGTTATTCTGTAGCTTTCTGATTGACAGCAGATCCCATGAAGAGAGCAGAGTCTGGTGTTTGGAGGTTTATCAAACAGGTGGAGACACTGAGACTCAACCAGATGGGAAACCAAGACTAGGACCCAGCGGTGGAAGACGTGTTCAGTACTGTCAAAACCGTGTATAAATAACTACGACTTCAGTATCAATACGCAAGTGTTACTAGCAACAGAGATATGTGGTAAAAGTATTAAAAGTACAGTAGTACTGACAGCTCCATGCAGTAAACGTACAGTACAGTGTCTACTTCATATACAGTTAGGGGTCGGGCCCCTCCAAAGGGTCAGCAGATCAACCTGAGGGGTCGTCAGATGATTGATGGGAAAAAGAAGAAATGAAGAAAGCCTGAGAGCCACAGATTCGTTCTTTATGCTGTTTCAGGTTTTTATCTAAGCTGTCAAACACATACAGAAGTTTTTCCCTCTGTACTTTGGAAGCATGAGTACTTCAAACATGTACTGAAGTACTGCGCCTGCACTCCACTCATGTCGCCATGTGATCCAGCGTTCAGACAAAAACACTGATGACAGCCGTTTTAACGGTTTACCTGTCTGAGGCAACTGGTGGGCGTGGCCGTCCACCGACAGGAGGGTGTGTTCAAAGCTGCTGCTGACATCACATGGCTGGGAGGCGGAGCCTAAGTAAACAATACAAAATGAAAATTATAAAATTATTTATTTATCAATCAGATAAATTTGTTTTAAAAAAAAATCAAGTAAACACATTCACTGTCAATCACTGTTCATAAGCCCCGCCCTACCTGGTAGGAGTGCTCTGATTGGACCTGCCAGAAGCTGCCAGAAGAAGAGGGGGCGGAGCGACTCAGGGCGCTGCAGGCTGGAGAGGGGGGAGACGGAGGGGAGGGAGGGGGAGGGCTGGGAGTTGAGGATGGGGAGGAGGAGGCGGGGGAGGCGGGGGCGGGGCCACAGAGGAGAGGAAGTGCAGGAGACGGCTGCTGGTCCCATTGGTTAACTTCAGTGTAGTAAAAATCCTCCTCGCTGCGGGAACAGCGCTCATGCTCGCTGCCACGGCTGTGAGAGGTCAAAGGTCAAAGGTGTTCAATCTGAATAAAACACTGATCTGGAAGCAGCTGAGTTTTTGAAATGACTGAATATGAACTTTTGTCTGCCATGAGGACGATCTGCTTCTGTTCCCTGTAAAAAATATCCATCACAAGTTTCTTCAGTTTCAGCTGAGAATGTTTCTGTTTTCATGTAAATTACTTAAACAATTAATTTCTACACCAGAGAAATAATGTTCACTTTGTGACGAGTGAGTCAAAACACCAACTTGTCAAAATGATAAGATTGTCATAATTTGGATTCTGATGAATAACTTTTTATCTGCTGTCTTCATAATCAGAAGTGAATCCAGGTTTGATTTCAGTACAAACTGTCTCATTGAGTCACATTGTTGAGTCAGACTGTGTGAATCTATAGAAGCTCATTCACCGCAAAAATAAACCACATTTTCATGTTTTTAATCATTAATTCTTGTCTTTCCTGTCAGGATGAAGCTTCCACATTAAACACAAACTTTTCCTGAAGAACAGAAGCAGCAGAGAGCGGCGCCCTCTGTCTGGCAGGTGAGTCTTACCACAGGTGTGTTGTCCGGATGTGACGTTTTATTCCCACCACTGACGTGAGCACCTTTCCACAGCTGGGCCACAGACACCTGTACGCCGCCTTCACGGAGTTCTGCAGGAGGAAACAGCGTCAGCACTGACCGTCTGCTGCGGTCGGCTTTTATTCGTCCCGCGACAGCCGGGAGAACCTGCTCACCCTGCGTTTCCGTGGCGCCGGCTCATCGAACAGCACCTGCTCCAGCTCCATGTCCAGCCCTTCGTCGGGGGGCGCGGTCGGGCTCGCGCCGGGCTCTGCGATTGGTGGAGAGGGGGCCGGGCTTCCGTTGGTGTGACCCACGCTCCAGTAGCCGCTGCTGCCGCCGTCAGAGAGCTCGCCGCCTCCACAGTCCATCAGAGGAGCTGAAACAGACATTCAGTTAAACACACTAAACCTTAAACCCAACAACAACAACAACAAGTCTTATATTACAGTTTAAAAATGTCAAAAACATCTTTGATATTTCTCTTCTGACATCTGCTGTTAACCGACATACACTGATGCTAATGTTAAGCTAATACCAGCCTGCTGACATGTGCTGCTGCTATTGCTACTACTGTTGTACTTGTAGTTGTTTCTTATTTTTTTTGTTGATCGTAGTTATTTTTTGTTGTTATTGTGATCTGTTGTAGTTATTTGTTATTGTTATTATTTGTTGCAGTTTGTGTCCTTGTTTGCTGTAGTTGTTTTTGTTCTAATTGTTTGTTGCAGTTCTTTGTTGTTGTTTAATGCTGTTTATTGTTTGTTGTTGTTTTTAGCATCAGTTTTTGTTGGTATTTGCTGAAGTTGTTTGTTGTTTAACGTCGTCTATTGTTATTGTTTGTTAGCATCAGTCTTTGCGGTTATTCGTCGCAGTTCTTCTTGTTCTTTGTGTTTGTTTATTGCTGCTGTACCTGTTGTGTCTGGGTGGGCGGGGCTGTGCAGCAGGGGGCTGCAGGACAAACTGCTGAGGACCATCGCTGCCATCAGCTCATCCATGTCGACCTCCTCCGGACTCCTCTGACTGCAGGACGAGAGGAGGCACAGGTTATTTACTGGCAGACACACAGAGACAGGCGGACATTTACTGGGACTCGGAGGACATCTGACCTTCTGGGGACGTCGATGCAGGAGGAGACAGATCTGCTGCAGGAGGAGGAGGAGGAGGAGGAGGGATGAGATGAAGAGCTGACAGAAACATCGCTCTGCATGAGGTCAAGCTGATCCACCGCACCTGAGGGTTCACCTGCTCCCCCACACTGAAAATACATCTGAGAGAGAGAAAACAACCACTGTGATAGGCTGAGACACCTGTCAGTCGAGGCAGACGTCCCCTGACATCCCGGGGTTTCTGAAGAAGTGAAACCTGGAACTGGGTTTTCTGTCCGTACTTTAAAATAAATGTGTGTCTGGACGGAAGAACGACAACACCGACGAGGCTCTGACAGCACGCTCACCTTCAGCCCAGGATGACCTCTGACTCTGCAGGTGCTCTGTTGTCCCGGTGTTGTTGCCATGGTGACGCCGGTCTCAGCCGTCCCCTGACCGGTTTGGGTTCCTGCCGCCGGGCAGGCGGAGCTCACCAACGCCCCGAGAGGAGAACGCTTCCCCAGACGCGTCTTTGGCAACATGTCTGTCTGCCTGTACTGAGAATCTGAAACACAGAGGCAGAAACGTTTCAGTCCGACCAGTGCAGATCTCCGTCTGAAGGCTCTGAAGGCTCTGAAGTTTGGTCTGTTCCAGCTCTGTAGGGAAAGCGTCCTGAGACAACTTCGGTTGTGATTTGGCCCCATCTAAATAAAACTGAACTGAACTGAACTGAGTTTAAACTGTCACTGCGGCCTCACCCTGAGACGTCTGAAAAGACTCAGCTGCTGATCATTCAACTCTCACAGCAATGTCTGACCCCTGATGGACACACGCCACACCTGCCGCCTACATTACCCACAATGCAACTCAACTGCCAACAGCCAGGTGGGAGATTGGTGTGTGTTATGCTAGCAGCAGCTAACGTAGCCTCTCTCCTGCAGCAGCTGTTTTTTGTTTCAGCTTCAGCCGATGCTGACCCGAATGACATCACATGAGTCAGACCTGTCAACCCCCCCGTTTGTTCCCAGAATTCTCAAATATTTTACCCTTCTCCCCCACTGTCCTCCCCTTTAACAAAGGTTGGCTGTAGGCAACAGCCAGGCAACAGGAGGCAAAACCACCTATTTGACACGTTTCCCTCCAGAACAGCAGGTAGGAGCAAGGAGAACATGAGCAGAGTCATTCTCATGACAGGAGACGAAAAAGAAGAAGCGTCTGTATGTACGTGTACGGCATCTCATCAGATCAGATGACTTTTAGAAATGTGTCACACAGATTTCAGGTATCTGAATCTGAGCACCTGACTGTCGCCTCACGCAGGAAGCAGTTCATCAGTCCTTGTTGCTCTGACAGTTTGGTGGTTTCCTCGTAGTCATTTCAGGACTCACTGTGTGTCCCCTTGTCTAAATATAAGCGGGATGTGGACGTCAGTGAGGGTGGTGGGACGGCCCGGGGCAGAAAAAAAAACTCCCTTATTTTCAGATGCCAGTGCTGAGGACATTTATCAAACGGCTCCCTGTGGAGACACTAAAGGCTTTGTTGTACTTCAAAAGCAGAGTTTTTCTTCCTCGCTGCAGGAGACACGTTTCACGCAGCAGAACGTGACCTGAGCAGTGGCTTCTGGGAAACGTTCAGCGCTGGATTAACTGCTGACAGTAAGATCTGTTCTCTGTTTCACAGATCTGAGTGAAATCATGATGACTCACAGGCTGCAGTGTCATTTACAGTCAGGCTGCTGTGTGTGTGTGTGTGTGTGTGTGTGTGTGTGTGTGTGTGAGTGCGTGTGTGTGTGTGTGTGTGCGTGTGTGTGTGCGCGTGTGTGTGCGTGTGTGTGTGTGTGTGTGCGTGTGTGTGTGTGCGTGTGTGTGTGTGTGCGTGTGTGTGCGTGTGTGTGTGTGTGTGTGTGCGTGTGTGTGCGTGTGTGTGCGTGTGTGTGTGCGCGTGTGTGCGTGTGTGTGCGTGTGTGTGTGCGTGTGTGTGTGTGTGTGTGCGTGTGTGTGTGTGTGCGTGTGTGTGCGTGCGTGTGTGTGCGTGTGTGTGTGTGTGTGCGTGTGTGTGTGTGTGTGTGTGTGCGTGTGTGTGTGTGTGTGCGTGTGTGTGTGTGCGTGTGTGTGTGTGTGCGTGTGTGTGTGCGTGTGTGCGTGTGCGTGTGTGTGCGTGTGTGTGTGTGTGTGTGTGCGTGTGTGTTACTCATTACCAGCTTAAACACACTGCAGGATAACAGTAACTAACTGAGCGCAGGATTAAAGCCAACAGATGGCATCAACTGTTAATAAATGTTTCTTTATCACATTACATCTGCTGACACTGAGGATCATTACATCACCTTCATTACTACACTGTGTCACCGTGGCAACATGATAACCCCCCCCCCATTCAAGGTTCTCTGTTAATCAGTGTCTCACAGACTTTAGAGACACAAACGCAGCATATAAACACAAAAACACCACACACACACAAACAAACAAACACATGTCAAAATGTCACGCCAAAAGTAAGTGGACATGTGACACCACGTTCGTTAACCCCCCACTCTGCTGCTGGGATTTACTCCCACTCAGATCCAGAGCAGCTGAGGTCCAGCACTGATGTGATCAGGTCTGGCTGCTGCAGTCCAGGTCCTAATCACAGCCATGATCAACAACTATTCCTATTATCAGTTTATCTTTCTGTTATTTTCCTCCTTTAATTATTTTCTCTGTAAAGAGAAGAAAGTAGTGATGCTCATTATAATTTCTGCTTTTTTAAATTGACACATTTTAGATGCTGGAACTGCAACATATTTGGCTTTTTGACTTGAATTATTACATTAACGATTAGTTGATTGTTAAAATAAGTGGCTATTAATTTTCAGTCGATCCACTGATCGACTAATCGTTTGAGCTTCAGTTCCAGTTGTTGGATGGAGCTGAGGTGAAGCTCCTCCACGACAGACGGTGAACACATCTCCACGGAGCCGCTTTGGTCCCACAGAAAGACACGAAGACAAAGTGTCCACACAAAGAGGGAGGAGCACGCTGGCTGCAGCTCTAACATTCAGCTTCTGCTGTTAGCGGGGTCACTTCTGACAGGATGACCTCTGGAGTCATTTTACACAAATACAACAAGAACAAAACACACAAAAACACAAACATGCATGCACACATACTGTACACACACACACACACACACACACACACACAGTGTACAAACACACCCCTCTGTGTCCGCAGCGCTGCGCTCTGAGCCAATCAGATTCCTTCAGTGCCGAGCTCACACCCTCCACAGTAAGAGTCCTCAATGAAGGTAAAAACAGCTTCAACCCGTGAGTTCTATCACCAGCACACCTGAGGGGTTCACTGCGAACTCTGAAATAATACACCCGAGTCTTCATCTTCAGCTCAGAAACTCTTCACACTGTTCATCCAGTCTGAACAACAACCCGACAACAACACCAGGATCCAGCCAGAGGATCCAGCCAGAGGATCCAGCCTGAGGATCCAGCCTGAGGATCCAGCCTGAGGATCCAGGCTTCCACTGATCGATACTGCTGATCAGCACTGACAACTCAAAGTGGAGTCACAGAGAGCAGCAGTGAGGCAGCGCGTCGTCTTTGTGAACTTCATTCAGTCCACGCAGTGAACAGTCTGACCTGAGAGCAGCACGAGCAGAGTGAGAAGAAGAAGACAACATGCACCAGCTGTCACATACCTGCACAGTCACGAGCTCCAACACAAAAACAACTGCACCTCAGCTCAAGGTGTCCACTGCTGCTCAATGAGGCCGAGTGTGTGTGAGTGTGTGTGTGCGCGCTGCAAGCTGCAGCCAGTCTGAACACCATCAGGGTGGGAGGAGACTCACACAACACCTGGACTGGATCACACTGGAAGGGAGGCGATCAGGACGCAGAGGACGTCTGTCCGCCTGTCTCATGTCTCACATGTCCATCTTACACCCTCTGCTGCATTCATTTGTCCAACAGAACATGTGATGATCACACATGATGACTCTGATGAACGCATGTTCCGTACCAAGGAGCATTCTCGTTTCTGATATGCAACATATTCTGAACAGTGATTAAAGGTTCTCCTGATTGATTCATTGGCTTGTTGTTTGATTGGACGATGAATCGAGGACTCTGGTGTTTGGAGGTTTTAGGAAACGGTGATGGACATTTTCCACTTTGAGAGCAAAACAGTTCAGTGATAAAATAATAGTCCGACTGACTGAAAATGAAAAGAATGAAAATAAATAATAATAATAATAACTACAGATGCTGAAGCCCCTCTGATGGCCGACAGTAGAAGAAGTGCATCAGCTCATAAAACACTCAGATGATGATGTGTTGAGTCTCTCTGTGTGGAGAGAACAGCTGCATCTAACGAAACGAAACCGACTCATCTTTAAACAATTTTAACATCTTTAAACATCTTTAACATCTTTAAACATTTTTAAACATCTTTAACATCTTTAAACATCTTTAAACATTTTTAAACATCTTTAACATCTTTTAACATCTTTAAACATCTTTAACATCTTTAAACATCTTGAACATCTTTTAACATCTTTAACATCTTTTAACATCTTTAAACATCTTTAACATCTTTAAACATCTTTAACATCTTTTAACATCTTTAACATCTTTAAACATCTTTAAACATCTTTCCTCTGATTGGCCGGCAGATCACTCCATGTTTGCACAAAAAAAATAATCAGTGAATGAATGCTGATGTTTGTTAATGATCAGCCTCTCTGCACTGACTCCTGCAGCCTCACTGGAGATCCGCTCCAGGATTTTCCAGCAGCCCCCGCGGTTGCTCTCCAGCCTCGTAGTAAACAAGAGAACCACGTGGGGAGGAGCTGGAAGCTGATTGGTGGAGCTCGGCCGTGAAGGAACACACCCCACTGAGGTCTGTTGTTTACTGACTTTTCGGCACTTAAACACACTGAACGTAACTGAGACGCTGCCAGCGAGTACTGCACACCATACTACTACAACACCTGAAAATACTCCTACAGTACTCCAGTGATACTCCTGTAATGTTCCTATAATACTTCCATGAAGTTTGCAGTTTGTGTCTTTGGTCTGCAGCTGCATTGTTTGTCTGTGTTCAACATTAATGTACAAAACACAACAAACCGATGTTGCACAGAAATACTGCAGTTCTGTATACAGAAATACTATAAAATACCACCAAACCACAGTATTATCACAGTTTTATAGTATTTTTCAGCAGTGTTTGTTCATGCAACATTCATGTTGTTGTAGTTTCCATCGGTGAGATGTTTCATAGTAGTACTGCATGTAGTGTTACTGTGCAGTACTGTACGCAGTACTGTGTGTAGAACAGTGTGTGATGACAACAATGAGCAGGCTGTAGGCGGGTATCAGTCCCTCACTGGTTATATAACCCGCTCTGAGTCTACCTCTGTGCCCCGCCTCCCCGTGTCCTCAGTGTGTGTGTGTGTGTGTGCGGAGCTGCACGTAGCAGCAACACACTGCCGCTTCACGCTCGTGAGCTACGTGCGGACAGCGGCGCGTGCGCTCTTCGTGTAGCAGAAACTGTTAGCTCATAAAGCCGTTTGGCTGAAAATGTCTCGTTTGTCACGTCCAGGTTTCAGGATGTCTCTGGATTTCTACCAGGAGACAGGAAAGTTTACCAGCGACAGGAACAAACACTGAGATCAGCGACATTATTACTGTTCTTCACTCCCTGTTATACTTCTGCTACTATTGTTATTGATAAATGTGATAATCGGATGTATTGAAACGTGTAAATCCACGAAAGGCCTGGAGATCAGATTGGAGAGCTTTAAAGGATCAATAAGGAAATATATTCCTCATTCTCCCACAGGCTGCTACAGCTCCGCTGATGCAGGAAATCTTTCCTGCCACACGCCATTACACTGTACAATACCAGCTGAAGATAATAATAATAATACTTCTAATACTTCTTATCACTACTGTTTGCTTTTTATATTTGATTGTTATGTATATAAGTTTTTACTGCTCGCTATTTCGATATTTTATTATATATAGTTTGTTCTTTATAGTCTTATTTCACAAATTTTCACTTTTTTCACTGTGTTATGCTTTCAGTCACGGTACACTTTATTTTCTACACACTGCCATTTGCTGTAGATTTTCTTTTTTGTGCAATACTTTTCATTACTACTGTTTACTATTTTGCTATTTCATTATTATGTATATAATCTTTTTACTGCTCACTATTTAGATATTTTTATTATGTATAGTTTGTTATTTATAGTCATATTTCACAATTTTTCACTTATTTCACTGTGTAATGCTGCTGCTGCACTGCAATTTACCAGCTTGGGATAAATAAAGTCTGTCTGTCTGTCTGTCTGTCTGTCTATCTATCTATCTATCTGTCTATCTATCTATCTATCTATCATTGGTTAAAACTGAAGTTTTGCATCTTCTCTAAATGACATGATGTCACTGAGTGTATTTTATAGATCCGGATCAGAATGCAGACTAAACTTCTCCCAGCTCTTTAAAACCAGGTGATGGAGCAGCCTGGACGGAGGTCTGAGCTGTCGGACAGGAAATCTGTCAGGAGTGATGGAAGAAGAGTTCAAGTCCTGCATTTAAAATCTCATTTAGTAAAAGTCAAAGCGTGGCTGTCCTGTGAGAACCTCGTATCTCAGGAAAACAGCCTGTTTTCAGCTCTGTGACGATGCATTTTCAGCTGATCCAAGAGGCTTTTTAAACACTTTATTTAGCTGAAGAAGACATGAAGGAAAACTTCATCCTTCAGTTTATCACAAACATTCAACAGCAACACATCTGGAGATACGAGCTTTTCACTGAACAGGAAGGAATCTGAAAAGTAACTAAGGCTGTCAGAGAAATGTAATGGAGTAAAAAGTACAATATTCACCTGTGAGATGTGGTGGAGTAGAAATGTAAAGTAGCAGAAAGTGGAAATACTCAAGCACAAGAACCTGAACTTGAGTAAATGTACTCGTCAGGAAACTGGCGAGTTTTAAGGGGGAACTAAGTGCTCGAACCCAAATGCAGACACAAGGGGGCGCTGATATAAATGAACAAATTTATTTAACAAAGAAAAACCAAAACTCAGGAATCTAGGAATAAACACACACTAGGGTAAAGGGTCACCACCAGGAGACATTGAATAAATGTAATAAATGTAACAAAACTACTCTGTGTCAGGGATTAATATTTATATACTATAACATACTTTTTTCTGTCCCAGGTAAAGAAGCCAATTTTTCCCTTTTTTGGGTGAAGGTAACAGAATCAAAAAGATTTTCTGAAGTTTGAAGTGCGCAAAATTACGCACGGATATATCCGACCAGCTCTGACAGAAGCACACAGACCTTTATGCAGTCAGATATAACGTCTTGTTAGTTTTGTATTGTATGAATTATAATTGTTTAATAATCGTTTTCTGGATCTCAATAAGTAGCAGACAAAAACACTCCAGCTGTTCCAGCTGCTGGCTGATCTGTTAAAGGCAGTCTGACAGCTGTGATCTCGTCCTGTGTCACTTTGTAAAATCTAATCTTTCGCCTTTGAGCAACCACACGGTGCCTCCGCCGTTCATAATAAATACAGCAACAGCAGCTCCCCAGATCAGTGTCCCGAGACGCAACACTTTCGGCCATCTTCCTCAAAGTGAAATCTCGCGGGACGTCCGAGAATTTACGAGAATTTCGACTGGTTCGCAAAAACTGTTCAATGGAAACACCTGCAAGTCGCATTTGAATGGAAACGCAGCTACAGACGAAGACACAGACTTAAATGCACGAGGAGGAAACACTAATGACACACAGGTGGAAACAATCAGACAATCACAAGGGCGGGAAAACACAGGAAGTAAAGTAAACTAAGACACATAACATGAACCTTCAAAATAAAACAGGACGTGACAAAACAGGACAAAGACAACACACGAGGGGAAACGTAACAAAAAAACGGCATGCAGAGCGCGGGTCATGACAGTACTTAGCTACATTTCTCCACAGTTGTTATGGTGGTGAATATGTGACGCTGTAATAGATTACTGATGCACAGAGCTGCCGCCGCTGCCGCCGCCGCCGCAGTGGTTCCTCCAGCTGATGCTGCTGTTTAATCCTGATCAGTGATTAATGAGCCTCAGTGTGAATCTACAGACTGAGCAGCTGTGAGCAGATTAACGGCTGTTTGTCCACATGGACAGATGGACCTCCAGTTTGTCCTGGTTGCTGTGTTGAAGAAGACTTTCATCGTGTTAGCTGAGTTGAATTAGCGCCTCAGTTCAGGGACCCTGCTGGTTGGTTCAAAGCTTTGTTCTGTCCTTGCATTGACTGTGTCTACAGCACAGTACGTCCTTTAAAGTCCATCATGTCGGACTTTGGTCCAGTTCAAAGGCTCTGAGGACTGCTGACTCTGGGTCCTCAGTATCCCATAATCCATTGCACGCTAGTTAACTGCCAAGGTACGCTCATGTCCTTTACATTTTGTGCAATATTACAATTTTGTTTTTACTGTTTTGTATATTTTCTTCTGTGCAGAAGTATTAACACTATTAATATTTATTGTTAATCTGAAGGCAGTTTACATTTTGTACTCTTGTGGCAGCAGTATTCTCAGGATTACCATGTGCAGTTAATCTATAAATCTGTTCTTTTCTGGCAGTATTTTTTATGGCAATTATTCCATAGTTATTGCAGCAATGCATATTTTTTATATATTTTTTCTACATATTTATTTCTTCTATAGAGTCTCTTGTAATAATATGTACATATATACAGTATATAGTCAGCTTTTATTTTGTATTTTGTATTTTGTATTTGTCTCTCTGTTGCTATTTTTCTTTCCAACTGTGATTACATGCTGCTGTAATACCCAAATGTCCCCGGCTGAGGATTAATAAAGTTTTATCTTATCTTTTCTTATCTTAAATGTATGCTGGAGTTACTGTATTTACCAGACGACACAGTTCAGACTGTCATGATGAAACTTTACAGGAGAAAACCGAATGTTTGGTTCTTGTGTTTCATTTGAACTCCTCTCACTGTGACGGCTGTGGGTTGACTGAATTTGTCTCGGCGGTGGAAACACGGTGGTGGAAGCGAGGCCAGCTCGTGTTTATCTCTCTGTGTCTTTGTGTTTCTGCTTCATTAACTCTGTGATCACATCACCCACAATGCATTTCAGCACTGTCTGATCAGCTGATGATCACGTCACCTGAGCAGGTGTGACTGTATGTGGTCACTGTGATCCACTATGTGACTCACTGATGAAGTCACAGGGTGGATCTCATTTCTCAAAATTGTCGTTTCCTCGCTCCTCGATCCTCGCTCGAACCGGAAGTACTTCTGGTCCGCCATATTGCCGGCCGTCCCAAAGCGAAAATTGCGGCTCTGAGGAGCGAGGAGAGAGGAGCGAGGAGGGCCCTCGGAGGAGCTATGAGCGAGGATACATCAGTGCATCCTACCCGGAAGTCTGTCAACTGAACGGTATGAAGACTCCGCCCCCACAGCTGGCACGTTTGAACGAGGTGGAGAAAGTGCGCTGGTGTAAATATCCTGCAGTGAATGGCTGTAATTCAGATGAGCCTAACGTAAAGTTACGTTCTCCAAAGAGCGATAATACAAGAACATGAGGATCCGTCATGTTTCAATCACGTAAGAGATGATGTATAGTGAGCAGGGACGATAGGAACCTGCTCACTATTATCCCGCTTAGAACTCTGCTCACTACTAAAGCATTCAATATAAAGTGACACAAAATAGTGATTAAAACATATTTATTGATTTAAAATGAGTCCACTCTCGTCTGTCATCGCTCTCACTGCGCAGCGGCTCTGAAAGCAAAACACTTACGTTGCGTAACAACCGCCTCTCAATGTGCGCAGGCCGGCAGGCGGGGAAACTTATTTCTTTACAGATATTCAGAGAAATCATGTCAAATGTGGAGAAGAGACGGAATATCCCAGACCTGAGAGAGACGTAGCTGGAGACAGAGTTTGGTTTACCGCTGTTATTTCTACTGATGGATAAAAGTCCCGCAGCAGCTGATTTCTGTTCAGCGTCAGACATTAAAACATCTGTCTCCAGTTTTGTCTCCACTCAGCCGTCTTTAATCTACAACCTGTTCTAACACTAACACATCGGCCTCTCGTCACTTTTTCTGCGTGTTATCTGAGTGAAATAATGTGTTTCATGGCTCGTAGGTTTCTCTTCACTAACAGGTCTGAAATGTGTCTCATTGAACGGGACAGAAGACACAGCGAGGCTGATAAAGTTCAGGTCAGAAAATGACCACCTGTTCACCTGAAGAGGCGTCCAGCCAAGAATGAACTCATTAATTCTCATGTGTGTTAATAAAAGTGTTTCATATTTACTTGCTAGTGCTGGAGACTTTTTAACAATGTAAATATAAGTATGAAATGTAAATATATCGAGGGCGGGGGGCGGTGGGGGTGTGAATATAACGGTAACTGCAGCAGCTCCAGCTGTGTCGCGTCATCAGAAACAGACGTCGCTTCACGTGACGCTTCAGAGGAAAGGACGTCTCAATTCTCATAAAACATATTTCCTCGTTTCTTCTCTCCTTGCGTGGTTTCCTTGCGTCCTCTCATGCATCCCTGGTGGGAGGGACTAAGACACAAGGAAAAGATGCAAGTGAGGGAAACGAGGATGCAATTTTGAGAAATGGGATGTACCCACAGTCTTTCTGCAGCAGGCTGCTGCAGCCGCTGCTCATTAGCTACAAGTTAGCCTCATGCTAACGACAGCTAGTTTTGTCATCACAAAAATAAAAGAGGTTGTAGATCAAAAACTACTTCTTATGTTAAGATTAGTTGTTATAAATATTTTAAAGCCACTTACTGCAGCTGTAACTGTTAGCTGTAGCTAACTGAACCAACTGACTAATATCTGGACTGTTTAGAGTCAAAGGGCCAACATGGAGCACAGCCAACATATCTGAGCTGAAACCTGATAAATGCTGTTTAATAAAGATTCAACCTGAAGAGCTGGGGTGTATTTCCTGCTCCGGCCTGATGAGTGGATCGGTCTCAGGTGTGCAGGTAGACCGGCAGCAAACAAAAAGGACCAATAAGAAAACACGAGGGAGGAATAAAGAGCAGAAACAGGACTGAGGGAGAGACACAGCCGGGACCAGAACTGACACCACTCAGCCACTACGTGGCCAAAAGTATATGGACACTGAGAAGTGCACTGCTGGTTTGGGCCTGTCTTTACCGGTTTGGGCCTGTCTTTACTAGTTTGGGCCTGTTTTTACTGGTTTTGACCTGTCTTTACCGGTTTGGGCCTGTCTTTACTGGTTTGGACCTGTCTTTACTTGTTTGGGCCTGTCTTTACTAGTTTGGACCTGTCTTTACTAGTTTGGGCCTGTCTTTACTGGTTTGGGCCTGTCTTTACTGGTTTGGGCCTGTCTTTACCGGTTTGGGCCTGTCTTTACTAGTTTGGGCCTGTCTTTACTGGTTTGGGCCTGTCTTTACTGGTTTGGGCCTGTCTTTACCGGTTTGGGCCTGTCTTTACTAGTTTGGGCCTGTCTTTACTGGTTTTGACCTGTCTTTACTTGTTTGGGACTGTCTTTACTAGTTTGGGCCTGTCTTTACTGGTTTGGGCCTGTCTTTACTAGTTTGGGCCTGTCTTTACTGGTTTGGACCTGTCTTTACCGGTTTGGGCCTGTCTTTACTAGTTTGGGCCTGTCTTTACTGGTTTGGACCTGTCTTTACTGGTTTGGGCCTGTCTTTACCGGTTTGGACCTGTCTTTACTAGTTTGGGCCTGTCTTTACTGGTTTGGGCCTGTCTTTACTGGTTTGGACCTGTCTTTACCGGTTTGGGCCTGTCTTTACTAGTTTGGGCCTGTCTTTACTGGTTTGGACCTGTCTTTACTGGTTTGGACCTGTCTTTACCGGTTTGGGCCTGTCTTTACTAGTTTGGGCCTGTCTTTACTGGTTTGGACCTGTCTTTACTAGTTTGGGCCTGTCTTTACTAGTTTGGGCCTGTCTTTACTGGTTTGGGCCTGTCTTTACTGGTTTGGACCTGTCTTTACTAGTTTGGGCCTGTCTTTACTGGTTTGGGCCTGTCTTTACTGGTTTGGACCTGTCTTTACTGGTTTGGGCCTGTCTTTACTGGTTTGGACCTGTCTTTACCGGTTTGGTCTTTTTAGTTCCAGTGATGGGAAATCTTAACACACAATGCTGAGTGTTAAGAAATGCTGCAGGGAGGAACAGCACGAGCACAAACAGGCAGGAAGTGAAGAGAAACACACCTGTCATGAAACGTGTCATGAAACCACTCATCCCGCCCATCATCAATCTGATTGGCTGTCTTAAAACTGCGTGAACATGTGTTTCCACGTGTGAAGGTGTGTCTCTTTCAGCTCATGTTGTGTCTTGGATTCCAGCGATAAAACATGAAAATAGTCGTAATCGTCATGTTTATGGTCAAATGTACCAAAAAGAGCCCACAGAGGCGTTGAAATGTTGAATTTACAGACAGCATCGTGTCTCTGTGGGCTCATTTTTTGACAGGAAGTCATTGTTGGTGTTTTTCTCTCTCTGTTTGTCTCCTTCCTGTTTCACCCCGACAGCGTCCAGCAGCTGTTACTAACTGTCCCACAGTCACCTGATCGACGTGCTGAACTTGTCTGATGACGAGCTGCAGTCAGCCTGCAGAGCACACACACACACACACACACACACAGACACGCAGAGACACACACACGCACACACACGCATTCACACACACACGCACACACACACGCACATGCACAGAGACACACACACACACAGAGACACACACAGAGACACACACACACACGCACACACAGAGACACACACAGAGACACACACACACACGCACACACACAGAGACACACAGACACGCACACACACACACACAGACACGCACACACACAGAGACACACAGACACGCACACACACACACACAGACACGCACACACACAGAGACACACACACACACACAGACACGCACACACACAGAGACACACACACAGACACACACGCACACACAGAGACACACACACGCACACACGCACACACACACACACACAGCTGGGCGTCATCATGACGCAGCCTCTCCCTCTGACTCACCATGATTCTCTGAATGTTGTAACTTTATTCCAAACTTGCGTCCTGCGATCAGAAACCCTCTGACACTAATCTGATTCCAGTTCATTCACTGGGATCACTGGGATCACTGGGATCACTGGATCTGATCAGATGAGTTCAGGTTTGGTGAACTTTGACACATTATTTCACACTGTCGACCAATAACACACCAGTGTTTTATTGAGAGCCTCCTAACAGGAAGGCGGCCATGTTTATTTACATTAGAGTGACATAGCTGAGGTCTGATCACACCTGGCCATACACATTATGACAACAGGCGTGAACTGACGTACTCAGAGCTGCATGTCCACGTGTGATTGGCTCACCTGGGAGGCATGTTACCACCAGGTGTGAACAGGCTCAGAGAGTAAACTGCTGCACAGCAGAGACCTGGTTTACACACAGTGAGGAGACAGCAGGGGTGAGGTGGGTAGAAACCAGTTACTGAGTCGCTGTGGATGGACCGACCCACTTGGCAGGTCCACCAATCAGAAGGCTTCCTTTTCTGCTGCATCATCCAGTGAATTACAGCCAATCTGACTACACATCCAATGAGAATACATTCTTCATTGTTGCTTCCTGTTAATCAAAGAACTGTCCAACAGCTTTAAGACATGGACTCAGTCCACTGACACACTGCTTCACCACAGTGAAGGACATGACGTGTTTGTCCAGCAGCTGAAGAGGAAGATCACATCCTCTTCATCACTTGATACGACTGGAAACGTCCCAGAATGTGGTGAGCAGGCTGCCGCTGGACGCACTGAGGACACCGATGCTCCTCAGGTTTGCTGCTGACGTGTTTGGAGACGGAGATCACAGCAGAGGACGTTTGTCTTCAGCAGAGTCATGAAGGCAGTTCAGTCAATAACTTAGTGAACGATTGGAAAACGATCAATATGTTTGTGTATAACAGTTTCTGAGCTAAACATTTGTGTGGACTTCTTCTTGTCTTGTTGTCCATCTTTGATCTTTTGTAACGGCTGTAACATCCTGTCAGACTTTATCTCATGTCCTTCATCATCATCATCCCTCCAGCTGTGTCCTCCTGTCAGGCAGTGGAGGAGAGGGCTCCTCCTCTTCCTCCTCCTCCTCCTCCTCCTGTACAGGTGGAGGAGGAGGAGGAGGGGGCGTGGTCAGTCTCTCCTTCTTGCTGATTTGTGCATACAATAAGTTGAAGTCATCGTCGCTCAAATCCGCCGCCGCTGCAGAGCGGGGGCCGCGCTCCTCCGCTGGCTCCTGATTGGTCGGTGCTGACGACACATCAGCATCACCGCCGCTGCTGCTCCGCCCTCCTCCGATGATGTGGTAGATGTGGTCGGAGTCTGGGAGGGCGAAGCTGTTCAGATCTGAACACAGACATGACGAGATAAAGAGTTACTGATTATTTCTGTCTTCCTTCTTGTCTGTCCTCGCTGTGTCTCTGTCCCGCTCCACCTCTTTGACATTATGAACAAATACTTCCTGCTCTCATCTGTAACCTGCAGAGCTGCAGTTAAAGATCCTTCTCAGGTGCTATAATCATGTTGATTGATGGTTTGGGCCATGAAGAGTCAGAAAACACAGACACGAAGAAGAAACCAGCAACGCTTTAGAGAAGCAGGAAATCTTTTATCTGATTCAAAGATTATTTATTAATCAGAATTAATTACCATTACTTGACAAATACTTTCTGCTTTAATCTCATGGAAAACATGAGCACACACCTTGGCTCTGTGGCGCCCTCAGGTGGCTCCTCCACGGAGTGAACGGGACGGAGTTTTCCTCTTCAGGATTTGAACGCACACACACACACACACACACACACACACACACACACACACACACACACACACACAAACACACGCACACACACGCACACAGAACAGTGGGAATCATGGGAGATGTAGTTACGAGGTTTCTGATATAAAAATATTTCTCTGATCAGCAGGATAAAAACTAAAAGACAAAGTACCTTCAGCAGTGTCCGATTCACTTGATCTCATCACTGGTGCGCTGCCATTGGTCTTAACATCTGAGAACACACACACACACACACACACACACACACACACACACACACACACACACACACACAGCAGTGTTTGCAGTGTAAAACAGTCAAATCTGCATCAACTTTTCTTTATTTGTTCTGGTGTTTTCCTGTTTTTCTGGTTTAAGACAGAGAACTCTGAACAGATCAGATAAAGACACAGAAAGGACATCAGAGTGGACGGACAGACAGAACTAGAGACCAACATCAGACACTGAAGCTGTTCACTGGCTTCAGATCAGCAGAAGAGAGTCAGCTGTTCGTGGAAGGAACCTGCAGTGCACATGAGCCCACTTCGTCTCAGCTGTCTCATGTGCAGCTGTGTTAACACACTTTAAAACATGAAGCGGCCCGGTGGACTGACCTTGGTGGTGTTGTGGCGCCACCAAGTGGCTCCTCCACGGAGTGAAGGTGACCATGTTCTCTGCAGCGATGACAGATGATGAGACAGAATAAAAAGACAAATGATTCTGGTTTATGATGGACGCTGATTCTGATTCATCTGCCTCGTTTACTCTGATGTTTTATAGATGAAAAACACAATTTAAATTATTAATTAAATAATTAAATTAAATTAAAGAAGGTCTGCCTTCTTTACTCCTTCTATACCTGCAGGTGTGTTTCAGTGCAGCTCTTTGTGTGATTCTCACACCTCACACTCTTCAGAGCTTCACAGGATCAGCAGGAGGTGAAAACAAAAACTCACCTTCACCTTCCTCCACCTGACGTTTTTAATCGTCTCTTCACTCACCATCTTCATCGGTTTGGATCTCGCTGATCGTCGGATTCTCTCTCGGCCCCATGGCTTCCTCCAGCTTCACCTGTCGAGACACATTTCATCCTCTCTCAGGTGTTTCTGTTTGAAATGTACGGATGAAGGCAACGTTTCCATCTCAGGGGTCAAAGGTCTCTTACCACGCTGATGAGAGTGGAAGGATTTTTGTCCACCTCAGATTCTCGCAGCTCAAACGAACGTCTGGGAAACAAGAAAAAAATCAAATCAGGTGAACTTTATTTATAAAACCTGAACGACAGCCAGAGGAAACTTCCTGGATGAGTGTTTGACGCCACGGCAGGAGGAAAATCTGAGTTGCAGCTGCAGTTTGAACTGAACTTCAGCAGGTTGAAGACAACACAGAGCAGAGCAGAAACCAAACATCTCATTTCTACTGTGGCTTCATGGAGTTTCCAGGAAATAGCCTCAGCCTCGCCCTCGAACTGCTGCATCAGAGCTCGCTGCAATATGTCAACGAATCATGTGACTCAAACGCCTCTTCAGTGAAGAGCTGAAACATCAGATCTGTGTGGACGATGATGAGGAGGCTGTGACCTTCCTCACATGAACACATGAAACAGAAACGTCTGATCTCCGTCATGTTTTCATCGTTTGGCCTTTGACTGCAGCTCGTCTCGTTGTGTCTCTTCTTCTGTGGTGGTTTAATCAGCGCCACCTGCTGTTTGTCTCCACCAACAGTGAACTCATGTAACAGAACAGAACCAGACTCGTTCTTTAAGTAACATCACGTAGAGTAAGAACCAGCTGACCTCCTGCAGTCGCTGCAGAGAGCTGTGAGGAAGACGGAGAGGAGGAGGAGGAAGATGAAGAAACTGACTCCCGGCGACAGGAACCACAACCAGGCGACCTCTGCTCCGACTGCAGCCATGATCACTGAGAGACAGACAGAGACAGAGACTGAGAGAGACAGAGAGAGAGAGAGACTGAGACAGAGAGAGAGACACGAGAGGGAGAGAGAGACAGACAGGTGTCAAGGTGTACTGAGACAACAGGAAGTGAACCCCCTCTGTTGAGAGGAATGTGAGACAGTTAACATTGACTGATGGTGAGACAGAATTCTCAACACACCTCAGAATTATGGGAAATATTTGTCACTTTTCAGGAAGTGACTCATTGAGTGGACTGGAAGTCTAAAGCAGCAGGAAATGGAAAAAACACTTGAGTAAATGTACTTAGTTACTTTCAACAACTCGTCTTAATCTGGATCTCAATACATCATCTGGCACCTCGTCGATGAAAGACGTCTGTGTTGATGATTAGCTGCTCGCCGCCGCCGCTGTTTTTATGTCATACGGATGAAAATACGGTGACGTCACGAAGCAGGCTGCAGGCTGCGGACGGAGGCTTCGCAGCACAAAACACCTGAATTTAGCAGCAGCTGCAGCTTTTCTTCATGAAGCCTGATGACATGAAGGACGGCCGAACACAGCAGCAACACAGAAACTTTACAACTGCTTTAAAAGCTGCATTTAATGACTAATGACAGGTGGAAGGTCAAAGGTCGGAGCCTGCACTCGCCCTGCATGACGATGACTGAAATGATGACGTCTGCGTGCTTGTTCTGCAGGTAACCGACACACCGCTCGCTTCGTAAGACCAAACGCTGCTTCAACGAAACAGACCAAAATTTAAAGTTCACCTCGTCTGAACTCCTCAGACAGAAAAAAAGAAAATCAGGAAGCCGACAAAACACCAGGTGGTGTTTACTTTCCAGCAGCTGACACGGCGTGCAAAGGCCTCGAGTCACAACAGGCGGCGTGATGAAGCACATGCCGTGATGTCACTTCCTGTTCAGCGGCGTAGACGTAGATGCTGTAGATGTTCACCTTGTTGTTTCAGGTCCGGCTCAGTGAGGACTGAAGCAGCAGCAGCACTTTAATCATCCTGACTGAGTCCTGTACACAAATATTTCAGAGAAAGCAACAAACACTGAGCAGCTCCATCAGCTGATGAAGACCATGAGATACAGCTGAAAGCTCAGGAAAAGCTGCTAGGTGAATGTTCAGTTAGGATTCTTTTGTCAAAATACTTCGTCAGAGGTCTAACAGGAACTGCACAGTGTTAATGTTCAGCATGCTAAATAGCATATGAGCAGCTAAACTGGATGTGTTTGCTTTAGCCTGAAGGCTCAGAGGTCTGGACTGACGACAGCTGAGACGTCTGAAGATAATCAAAACCTTCTGACGCTCAGGAGAAACTTGGTTCTGTCAAAGTTTGCTGTTCGATGAATAACGAGAGAAGAGCTTTCACAAATATCTCTGATTCACACAGGAGCCTGTATCAGCGCAGCGATAAGATGTGGTCACTGAAGTGGGTGGAGCCTGTGATCCCATCACACCTGAACTGTCTGAAAACCACACGTTCCTTCACATTCACATGTAAATGTCTGAAAATCAAACAGGATGTTTGTCCTCTGAGCTCCTCAGGTGAACTCATCCTGACACAGTCCTGCTGCTCCGACCCTCCGCCATCACACACACACAAATCACCAAATACTGATAAAATATCTTAAAATACAAACACACACAGATCATTCATCTACATCAGATATGTGTGTAAGCATGTCTGATATTCCTACATGTTTCTCATATTTTTAGATTATTATTTAATGTGTCACGTAAAGAAAAGCTGCGTCTTCAAATAACAACTCCAGAAAAAAAGCGTCAGATAGTTTTATTACTCGATTATTCATATTTTAACATTTACACGTTAAAATAAGCGCAGACAGCCGGAGGAGGGGAGAACGATACTGACCCTGTAAAGACTCCAGTTTAGATCTAACAGAACAAAGATCCAGCTGTGATTAACGATAGATGAGCTCGCTCTGAACAGGTGAGCACAGATCCAGGCTCTGGTTGAACCTACCTGTGTCCAAGGTGCAGACAGCCGCGACTTCAGGCTCCGAGACGTGAGGAGCTGTTCCTGCTGCAGGTTTACTCATTGACAGACTGAGCAAACACTGTGAGCTGTGCTGCGTTTAAAGACACACACACACACACACACACACACACACACACACACTCACACACACACACACACATATATACACACACACACACACACACACGCACACACACACACTCACACACACACACACACACACACTCACACACACGCACACACACACCCACACACACATATATACACACACACACGCACACGCACACACACACGCACACACACACACACACACACACACACACTCACTCACTCACACACACACACACACACACACTCACACACACACACACACGCACACACACACACACACACACTCACAGAGTCAGTTTTATCTCTGCATCCAGCAGCCTACAGAGATGGGATGTTGAGTGTTTAGCCTAGCGTAGCACAAAGACTGGAAGCAAGGGGATGCTTCTAGCCTCGATCCATTAAAAGAGAAAAATACACCTTCCAAAAACTCTGAAGTGGAAAGAGATTTACATGTTGTATATTTTTAGCTGACAAGCTAATTCATCCTGTAGTCAGCTGGGTTTTGTTCACTGGAGCTAACAGGACATAGCTGCTAACTGGATAGCTTTTTGTCAGACTTAAAATGGTTAGAACTAAACACAGATGAGCTACGAAGGTGCTTCTCAAAGGCATGAATATATACAGTATATATATTTCATTACCTAAAGGAACACAAATCCAGGAAAGATCAAAGATGTTTCAGCTTAGCACAAAGGGTTAACTGCTATCAAAGCTCCCTCAAAGGTGAAAAATCCACCTTTCAGCAGCTCAGAGTCTGTCTGATTTATGTTGTAAAGTCACTAAAACTTACAAACGTTAGCTCAGAGTTTTGGTTCAGAGAACATTTTGTTCCCGTCTGGTTTGTTTTGTTAGCTTGTTGGCTCACTTGTCGTAGTGAACAGAACAGGAGATTTTAGAAGTTAAATGGCTTGAATGCAGGAAAAGCTAACACATTTTGCTAGCTGGGAGAGGAAGACTCTCAAAACTGCACGTTTTGTACACAAAACATTTTCATGTTTGCAACGAAACAGAAGACGTGAAGTGAAACAGCACAGACATTGATGATTTGTTGACTTTGAGAGTAAGCTATCACGTTAGCCCCATGTCCTGTTAGCTTAAAGTTAGCATCCAGACCTTGACTGCCAGCTCTACTAAATAAAAACCTAGCTGATTACAGAATAGACTGCTAACTAGCCTTTAGCTCAGAAACTACAACAAGCTAATGAGTTGTTGGAAATTGGATTTTTATTTCTTTTGATGCTAGCAGGTTCCCTGTGCTTCCAGTTCATGTGCTAAGCTAGGCTAAACATGTCTCTCTGTGCCTTTTGCTTATTTGTTCACATTAATTTAGCTTTAATATCTAGCTACGTGTGTTTGATTGGAGCCTGTTCAGTCCTCGCTGTTCTTATTGCTTTGATTTTTCCTGTTTTATTGCTTGGTTAGTCATTTGAAAAGGGACTTTGAACTGCACTAAATCCACAATAATACAACTCGACTGACTGATAAAATGTCCTCAACACATTCCAGCTCAGACACGTGACCTTTCCTGTAGCGCCACCTTCAGGACAAACTTTACACATTTAGCTCCTGGACTCATAAGACTCATAAGACCTCCTGTGGCTGTAATGAATGCTGCAGCTCTCTACTGGACTACACAGTGTTGTGCAGGTGTTCTTCTTCCTCTTGTCTTGTTCGGTCAGAATGGAGGATCTGGTTTTACAGTGCGACAGTTTGCAGCCCTGCGTGAGACTGTTGTCCCAGAGGGAGTGCTTACATGGCAGTTCCTCACCAGGAGCCGGGACTGATAAGCTCATTAAAGCCCAGATCAAACTGACGCTGGGACATTATCAGCAGCTCCACCCAAACACTGCAACTGACGCTTTCTGCTTGACTGGTCGAGCGAGGCCTGCAGAGAGCTGAGAGAGAGAGATAACGACATCTCCTGTTCAGTTAAAGGGCAGTTTAAAAAAAGTTCTAGCGTGGATTTAACGTATTCTCGTGTTCATGGTTTCAGATGTTCTTGCAGATGTTGGAGATCTCTGGGGATTTCTGCCTCCACCCAAACTCAGCTGAGGTGAATGTTCCTGCCTTTAAAACTTTAACCTGGCTTGTCAAAGAGATCCACGGTGAACAGTTTCCACTGAAAACAATTTACACCTGCAGCTAAAACATAACGAAGAGGTCATTTATTCAACTCATCATGTCAACGTGTGGGATGGGTTTGAAAAAAGTAGCAGCAGAAGACATTAAATTGGTTTTTATTTGGGACGGGTCCTGCTCCAGGTTTCTGCAGGGGGCTGGACTTCTGGTGGCAGGTCTGGGATCTGTGTGGATGAACAGTGTCGGTTTGTGTTCTAGCAGCTCCTGTAGCTCCGTCAGTGTTTCCCTGTGATCTCTGCTGTGGAAAAGCTTCGACAGCATCCAGTCCTGTCTGTCCTGACCTGAACTGACCACACACTCGACTCACTCGTCGACTTTTCTTTGAGCTCTGATATTTAACCTGAGGACAATGGTGTTCATTAAAGGCTGCTAAAAAGAGAGAAATATGAAATAAACCATAATATTAGATATTTTGAAAACTAACTCAGACTCATGACATACTGTTAAAGGATAACTTTGTTTTTTTTACAACCTGGACCTTGTTTGTAGCATTAAATACGACCATTTACTCACCCAGACAACTTTGGTGGCATTTGGAGTCGTTTTGAAGAAATTAGCCCCAGAGGAGCGGCGCGTATATCCGTATAATGCGAGTACTCGAGGCATCCATGCGCAGCCTCTATATAACACATAATCTGCAGAAACCAATATTTAGTTATGATATGCTGGTGCTATTCCCCTCTGAGCCCGTGGTGGCATGTTATCAACATCCGGCTTCTCTAGGCAACTACCTCCTCTGATCCGGCTAACTCTGCGGCGGTCGGCCAGGAATACGCAATAACGAACCACAGCTGTGCCAAACTACAACTAAACTAGCCGACCGCTGGCTCAGAGGGGAATAGCACCAGCATATCAGAACTAAATATTGGAATATGAACGAGTTTCTGCAGATTATGCGTTATATAGAGGCTGCCCATGGGTGCCCCGAGTACATTATACGGATATACGCGCCGCTCCTCTGGGGCTAATTTCTTCAAAACGACTCCAAATGCCACCAAAGTTGTCTGGGTGAGTAAATGATCGTATTTATGCTTCAAATAAGGTCCAGGTTGTAAAAAACGAAAGGTATCCTTTAAGAAAGGTTTCTATTTATTGACATTTTCTTACTTTTGTTCCACAAACCAGAAGTTGACGCTCTCTGTTCGTCATCACCACCACTGGAAGCATGAAACAGAGGCAGCTAGCACGAGCTAGCCTTCTCCTTTCAGGATGAACACTGAGAGGGAGCTGCAGATGACTTAGTGTTGAAATACGAGTGAAAAAATGGTGGGAATCAGAGCTCTTGCAAGCTAAGCTAACTAGCTTCCATATTCTGAGTGAATTACAAACTGCATGACGGGAAACGTCTCGTATCAACGTTTGTTGGACATTCAGAATGACTCGCTCCAGCCGGTAGCAGAAACAGCGGCAGTGGACGACTTGTCTCCTAGCAACTCTGTGTGTTGTCTGTCCATTGTTGCCATGGGAAACAGCCCCCTCCCCAGTTTGAGGCTAGAATGTCTGCACAAATATGTCCAAAAACTGTTTGAAAAATGAAGAGATATCCTTTAGCTGTCGTGTTTTGACAGAAGAATTCAGACTCCAGCTCATCTAACATTGAACAGTGAGTTGATCTCAGTCTGAATTTTCAGCGTCTGGATCTGCGTGTGAAGAGCTGGTGGATGTAAAACAGCAGAAACCAGAAAATTTGGATGATCGGTGTTGAAACATGATGATCATCTGCCCTGAGGAGCCGACAGCTACGCAAACGGCATCATTAACAGAAAGATCCCGTTTGTCTGCAGAACTTCCTCCGATGCAAAGAGACTTCCTCTTCTTCCTCTTCTTCTATCTTTGCTCTTTCTTCAGCTGAACCTGAGCTTGCCTCCTCATAGCGAACGCTGTCATCGCACAGCAGAGCGTCAAGCAGGGGAAGGAGACGCAGGCCAGCAGGAGGCGCTGCTCGCCGAACTCCCTGACCAGCGCCGGCCGCCGCCACAGAAAGTCCTGGAACAGCGCCTCCTGCTGGGCCAGTGTGCAGAGGGACAGCAGGACGTGGAAGAGCTGGTGGCCGTGGCCGACGATGTCAAAGCTGCCGGGGGAGAAGCGCTCAGGTATGGGACAAGAGAAGAAGAAGGCTGACAGCAGAAACAGCACCACCTAGTGGAGAAGTGATAGAAGGTAGTTAATGACCTCTTCACTCTGTAGGAGACATTATTTTTCATTATGTTTACATGTACATCTTATCTTATTTTATCTTATCTTATCTTATCCTATATACGTAATTGACAGTCGGCTAATTTCTTCATGTCAATGAGAAACATCAGCTAGATCTCTGACTCTGATTTCTTGTTCATGTGTACAGGTAACTAATCCAATCAGCTTTCTCCAGGTAAGCATGCACAGGAACAATTTATTAATTAACTAATTATTAATTATGATATGACATTTATTTGTTTGATATGATTTACATGTCCTTCATTCACATGTCCAGTCAGATTCCTGGGCCACCGCACATGTGTGTAAACATATTGATTAAAAAATTGCTAACAGCTAAAGAGGAAACATGAATAAATTGAGAACGAAGCACCACCTGCAGGAAGTGCAGTGGCAGTGCAGAGCTGCTGGTCCAGCTGCAGGTGGAGAGACGGTGGGCGACGGGGCTGATGTCCAGCACGTAGGCCACGCCCATCGGCAGCACCTGGCAGAGCTTCCTGCGGAGCGGGTACGGCCGCCGGAAACGGAGCTTCGCATAACAGCAGGCGGTGCAGGAGAACCAGGCGAGGAAGGCGGCGGCCGGGAGGAAGACCTGCCGAAATGACATCGTCACTACATCTGAACGCATCCCGCCGTTCACTGACGATGGATGCAATACGTGCTAACAGACCTGTCCCAGCATGCTTTGTGTCCAGGCGGCGCTGGAGCTGTACAGGCTCAGAGCCAGAGCGCAGCCGTACTGGTAGACGGCCACGCCCACGTAGTCCAGGAGGAAGAGCGAGTAATGCGACTGCTCCGAGTGCGACTGCAGCAGGTGAGCTGCAGCGCTGCAACAAGGTGAAGGTAACGCTGCATTTATCAATACTTTGATATCAACAGTGTGATCAGATCATCAGAGCTCTTTCTCTTTCTCTTTTAGCGCCTCGTTTTGGTTTTCTGATACGTTTCCTGTCCGGCTCAGTCTCAGTGTTTCCATCAGCAGCTGTCTGATGAACGTACGGTTCACTACCTGCTCAGCAGCAGACTGACACCCCAGCAGCTCTGTGAGGCTAAGCTAAACGCTAACAGCACAATGCTAACATGCTCACAGTTACAATGCTAACATGCTGATGTTTAGTGTGTAATATTGTTCAGCAGAAAATATTAACATGTAAAGCTTTTTTGACGGCTCACCTGCAGCTCAGGTAAGTGAACGCAGAGAAAACGTAGAGGACCAGAGGCAGCGAGGAGGCGTCGACAGAAAGCCCCTGACCTTCGGGACCCTGCAGCCGAAAACCCAGGATCCCCTGCAGAGGTCAAAGGTCAGACAGCAGGAGGTCAAACACCAAGCTTTCAAAAACCAGGAGCTGAAACTGGACTCTAACAGTTCAGTACCCCTCCCTGCAGGACGGCGAACATCATGAACCTCATCACCACGCAGACGGCGGCCAGCAGGTGGCTCCACACGTTCAGAGTCTCGTTGTGGATCTGGAAGAGGCTGAGGACGTAACACCGCCACGGCAGACCCGCCTGACGGTACCCACTCAGGATGAACCGCTCCCGAAACAGGAGGGGGACGTCCACGTCTCGGACGGTAGGGGGGAGGGAGGGCAGGAGGCGATGCAACAAGGGGAGGAAGGTGAGGCACTGAGAGGGAGGGGCGAACGACACCCGAGGCATGATGGGAGAGATCCTGACTTCAGCTTGTCGTTCTGTAGGAAGCTGAAATGTTTCAAAGAACTCTGACGATCAGGTGTGTCAGCAGGTGCACAGGTGTGTAGTGGGGGAGACAGGTGTGGTTTTACAGGTGAGTGGGGGGCTAGACGGGTATAAATGTACATGTAATCAGCTTCCATCTCCTCACAGGTAACCTTTTAGATACTGTTGTGGTTATTTGATTCAGAAAAAGAAGCCGATGAGACAGTCGAACAAAAATAGCCAAAATATTTAACTAGAGTTTGAAAATCTGCGATTTTTCAATTTTAAAATATTGTCGTGCTTTCCTGCTGTCTCTACTAACAATGAAACCTTTAAGAGACCAGAAAAAGTCCTAACAGCAGTAAGAAGGTCAAAGGTCAGAGGTCACAGCAGAGGAATATCAGAGGAAACAAACCTACCTGAGTTTCTCTGAGGACGTT
Organism: Chelmon rostratus; assembly: GCF_017976325.1. Lineage (NCBI taxonomy): Eukaryota > Metazoa > Chordata > Actinopteri > Chaetodontiformes > Chaetodontidae > Chelmon > Chelmon rostratus. Next base: position 33,008,229 of record NC_055658.1, read on the forward strand.
TTCTGCTCTGCTCCGTCCAGCGCTGCTGCTGAGAGTCCCTGACCTGTTCACTGTTCAGTCCTGCAGACCAGCCACCGTCACATGCATGCTGCCACACACACACACGCACACACACACACACGCACACACACACACACACGCACACACACACACGCGCGCACACACACACACGTCTAATCTCCACAATGCGTTCTTGTTTTCAGCTAATTTGAGCTGATTTCAGTCTGAATGAGGATTTCAGACGTCATGAGACTCAACACACTGCTGACACACACACACACACACACACCTCACTGCAGTATACATACTGCTCCTCTGTTCTCTCATTCTACAGCTTATCAGGGAAATCACTCAGATATTCAGTCAAAAACATGAAAAACATTCATACAAAAACCAGAAAAAGTAAAACCTGAATAAAAAAAATCTAATAAAACAAATGTTTCAGACCGAGTGGACAAACGATGACGTCATGAATCATGTGACTCAAACGTCCCTTCAGTGAAGATCTGAAAACATCAGATCTGCGTGGAGGATGAGGAGGAGGCTGTGACCTTCCTCACATGAACACATGAAACTTGATGGAAAATATTCTGAGAATCATTTGGTCCAGCTTCTTTTCCACATGCACAGCTGATTCAGCGTGATGCATCGTTACGTACCTGCACAGGTGTTTTCAGTTAAGTCGCTCAGGTTGAAGCTCTGCTGGGGTTTAACTTGATGATAATAACACGGACAGACAAACAGACAGTGGAAAATAACTTTATTTGAATATGATAAAAAAAATCTTTGGGGACCTTGAAGCCTCTCTAATTAAACTCTCGGGTCATTTTGCAGAACGAGTACTTCAGTTTTCGATACTTTTGTCTTTTTACTCAAGTAGAATATCAAATGCAGGATCTTTATTTGTAACAGAGTATTCTTACACTGTGGTATTACTGCTTTTAGTGGACTGGAGACAACATCCATGAGTGAGAGGCTCTGCTCATGTGGCACAGATTCAGATTCAGATTCAGATTGAGGTTCTGGTTCAGGTTCAGGTTGAGATGGTTTAGTTCTGGTTGGTTTTGGCCCAGACGCAGGTACAGCCGACAGCCACAGACCGGTACGAAGCATTGTAGCAGCGTCCCGTCCCGTCCTGCCGGGTCAGGACCAGGACGTTCTGGTAGACGGGGACGGAGTTCAGGTTGTGTCCGTCCGTCTGTCCCGGGCTGGGACTGACGCAGAAGCTGCTGCTGCACTCGGCCTCCCAGAGGGTGGAGGGGATCCGGTTCTTCACCGTGGACGACCTGAACAAACAACAGCGACGGGTTACAACCAGAACAGAAACATCTGCGAGTCCTCGAGTACGGAGTCCCGCAGCCGCCAAAAGACAGGAACCTTCATCACTAACGCAACACGTGAGCAGGACGATCAAAGGTTTTTAAAGATGTCTCAGAAATTCTGCACATTTGTGAAGCTGGAACCAGTAAATGATGAAGGATCGAGTCCCACATTAAACCAGGTTCCACTGATATTTAGAACATAGAAGAGCAGATTCACGCCATCCACGGACAGATGATCACTTCCTGTTAGAGGCTTTTCTGTAAAATCATCATCAGGAGCAGGTGTTCATTAAAGGTCCACACACTCATTCATTCACCCGTTAACACACTCATTCATTCACTCGTTAACACACTCATTCATTCACTCGTTAACACACTCATTCATTCACTCATTAACACACTCACACAGTTATTCATTCACTCGTTAACACACTCACACATTCACCCGTTAACACACTCACACACTCATTCATTCACTCGTTAACACACTCATTCATTCACTCGTTAACACACTCACACACTCATTCATTCACTCGCTAACACACTCATTCATTCACTCGCTAACACACTCACACACTCATTCATTCACTCGTTAACACACTCACACATTCACTCGTTAACACACTCACACACTCATTCATTCACTCGTTAACACACTGACACATTCACTCGTTAACACTCATTCATTCACTCGTTAACACACTCATTCATTCACCCGTTAACACACTCACACATTCACCCGTTAACACACTCACACACTCATTCATTCACTCGTTAACACACTCATTCATTCACTCATTAACACACTCACACAGTTATTCATTCACCCGTTAACACACTCACACATTCACTCGTTAACACACTCACACACTCATTCATTCACTCGTTAACACACTCATTCATTCACCCGTTAACACACTCACACATTCACCCGTTAACACACTCACACACTCATTCATTCACTCGTTAACACACTCATTCATTCAGGTCTGTCCTGACTCTGAGGCGTCAGACTGACCTCCAGCTCCATGGAGACAGAGATCTGCGGTGGATGTTTCCTTCAGATGAGGAGGAGACCGCTGAGGAGAACGCCAACGTGGAGTCACAACCAGGAGGAGGAGGAGGAGGAGGAGCTCTAACCCTGGAGGGGGAGGAGACGACCCACAATACACTGCAACATGCCTGCAGAGAGGAGAGAGTTCACTGTAAGCTGAACCAGGTGCATCAGTCCTAAAGTTAAGCTCTGATCAACATGTGGGTCACATGTCAGCTGACAGGTGACCAATGAGCTGCTGTGTTTTGTCTTAAATTTGAGCAAAGAACAATTCTGAGGTCATTTTACGTTACTCGACTATTTTCATTTCATGCTACTTTATACTTGTACTCCTCCTTTATCTCAGAGGGAAACTGTGTACTTGTTACTCTACTGTGTTTATTTCATAGCTTTTACTTTTCAGATTAGATCCTCAAAACCTAAACGATCCTTTAGAATACTCGGCATTGTTTTACAGTAAATGAAGCCACCTGACAGTATGTTAAAGGAGTAGGTTTACGTAGGTTAGGCTTAGGCTTAGGCTTAGGCCTAACCTACCTATCTGTGTTTGTTAAAATGACCTCTGCATATGTTTCGATATAGATAAAAAAAATATGACACTGTATGAAAACTAAAAACTAAAAAACTAGCAGGGAACCCCGGGAGAACGTCCCAAAAATGACACCTGCAGAACTTGAGTTCATGGTTATGAGAACGTTTTGGGAATGTTACAAACAAACAACAAAAACATTGTTGTTTGCTCGTAAAGCTAAAGGTGGATCTGTACCATGCGCACTATGAATCAGGTTATCTCAGATTTTTGTTTAATCTTTTTATCAGCTGAAATTAGTTGATATTCAGCAGCATCCTAATAATCTGACCGAATTATTCATTTCTCTTTTTTCTGAGTGATCGGAGCTGAAGCAGACTCATTCACTGTGTTTGAATAAAGCTGAGGCTCACCAGCAGAGTGTAGACGCCGTGTCTCAGCTCCATGCTGTCGCCGTGGTCCCGTCCTGTTCTGTGTCTGCCGCTCCGACTTCAGGTTTATTTATGATCATCTGTGACTCAGATTTGATACCAGCAGCTCTCACTCAGTGAAACGAGAGCGGAGATTCTTGTTATCTCTGCGATCCATCTAGATGATGAAAGTCTGTGAAAGACAAGTTTTCTTCACTGATAACATCTCTGACAGACAGATAATTCAACAGCACAAACTATTCAGGGCAGCGGGCTGTCGGCTCACGTTTATCCTCATTCGCTCACTTGTTGTTGTTTCTGGTGAAAAATGCGTCTAAAATGATGCACAAGACATCTGTGACATTTCATCTGAGGTTTTCCTGTCTGGACTGAAGGGGAGGACAGACTGGTTAACACTGACAACTAAGATTTTTCCCGTTTTCAGACTGTTTCTATTTGATCTCTGTTTGTTAGGATAAAAGAAAAACCTACAACACATGCAACAATTTTCTCAAAGAAGTCATGAAGGACAACCAGACTGGAGTTGACAGGGAGAGATAATGGTGCATCATCTGCATAAAAGTTTACCAACAGTTCCAAACGCTGATGATGTGACTGAGGAGGCCTGGACAGAAACCGCTCACGAACTCTTCTGTTTTTATTATTGTACAGATTTGTGTATTCGTGCTTTATTTGTATTTGTGGTTAAAGTGATTTAATCTGCTTCAGACCATCAGCCAGAATCTGTTGACAGTGGTTTGTTTGGGTGCTGTCACTCAAATCTGATCAAACTCAACTGAACCCACACAGTCCTGATGGAGCTTTTATCTCACCTGAACCAGGTGCTTTCCCCCTCCTGTCAGTAAAGGCATAAAATGCCCCCATTCCCCCAAATCTCATTGTTCAGGGTTCAACTTGTCTTATCTGTAACTCATCTGTGTCTCGGTGCTCTTTGTCTTCACTTCACTTCATGATCTTATCTGAACGATGCATCTGTTGCACTTCCTGCATGTGAACATCAAAGTTTGTCTTCTGCCTGTTGTTCCTGGCAGCTCGTGCATCTGTCTTTCTTTGTTTCTGAAGATTTTCAAGAAATACTCAAGAACCTTCAAAGTCATTATCATGTCTTTGTAAAAATATGTGTTTTTTCCTAGTTTATTTCAGTTATCATATTTTTAAACAGAAAATATACAAATATTTCACAGATCCATTTCCAGATGTTCACAGCACCAGGTTTTATTTTGAATTTGTGTTTCATAATTTCAACTTGTATAAATTGTATTTTCGGAAGTTGAAGTTTTGATTTCTTTTGGGGATTTGAAAGCAAATCGTGTTTGGAGTGATTCAATTCAGCTTCAGCTTTTCAAATGTGGATTCATACTTTGATTTTCTTTTTAACATTTAGTATTTCATCATTGTTAACTACATTTTCTAATCAACATCTTCTCAGCCTCAGGACCTGGACCCTGGACCCTGTTCGTGTTCAGCAGCAGCTCAGGTGGTACAGAAGGTTGCTGGTTCGGTTCCCTGCGCCTCCTGTCCACATGTTGAAGTGTCACTTTAGATAAAGTGACTGTTGTTGAACACGCTGCTCTGGAGGGTCAAAGTCAGACTGTGGAAAAAATGTTGGTGTGATAGAATTTTAATTACATTTTTATTTAAAATGTTTGAAATGTATTTGACTTTCTCAATAAACCTTTTCAGACTGTGTGTGTGTCTCTCTGTGTGTGTGTGTTTGTGTGTTTGTGATTCTGCGTGTGTGTGTATGTGTGTGTGTTTGTGATTCTGCGTGTGTGTCTGTGTGTGTGTGTGTGTGTGTATCTACCTAATTGTGGAACATCAGTCACATATTACACACAAACAAAATTAAATATAGTTGAATTCCCAGGTAAGCCCCCCCGCTCCATACTTGCTTGGTACCTGTTTACCTGTGGAATGATCCAAACAGGTGTTTTTGGAGCGTTCCACATCTTTCCCAGTCTTGGGACTGTTGCTGCTTCAGATCCAGAATCAGCAGATATTTACAGAAACCAATGAAGCTGATGAGCTCAGACAGTAAATATGTTGACTTTGTTTTCAGGTGAGTTTATGTCACAGAGGTGGTGCTTGTACTTTGATTTTTAATTCTACGTAGCTCCTCTAGTTCATGGTCTATAAGATACAACACACTGTTCAGGACTAAGGAGCTCGCTGCCAGCCTATGTGCTGCGCTGTGAGCAGTTTCAATAACGACACATTTCCCTTCTCTTGTCTTTGAATGTGAACTTCTGTGTCAGAACATTTACAGACACAGAAACAAACACTCGACAGCGCCGCCTGCTTCATGAGTGACAGCGTAGACTGGATCTGCAGAGCAACGCGTCCTCATGCAGAAACACCTGAGGCCGCAGTTTCCTCAGGTTTAGGGTCCGGGTTCAGTAGGCGGAGTAAATTAAAGTAACACTGACGCACCTGTGTTTGTTTGACGATCCATCCACCTCACCTTCCTCCTGTGGGCTTTCTTGCTCTTTATACCAGGTCACCTGACTTCCTCCTTTGCTCCTGCCATAATTACTGCGGCCACTAGAGGTCATCGCCTAACAATAGATGTAAATATGGGTGGTGATAACCTGCTTGGAAAGTCGACCTACACTGTTAAAAAAACAGGGAAAAAAGGAAAATGAATTAGATTTTAGCTTTTACACAGCAACTGTCAAAACAACAGGTTTTTGATGAATGAACGAATGTTTTTATTTCTAACAGACAAATAATCTGCTCTGTTTAAAGTCTTTACAGTAATTTCTCTAACTAAGACAGTAGACAACAGCCTGTATTGGTGTTTCCTTATATGGCGGTCAGAGAGCAGCCCCTGGCCCCGCCCCTCACTGTGACATCACAGCGGGCTGTTTGATGTGGTCTGAACTGAGAGGGTTTCTGTCACAGCCGTCAGCAGCTTTGCTCTGACCTCGTTAGACTGAGCGAGAGGAAACAGAGACAACGACTGTGAATGTGATAATTCACCGGATCTTAAACCGCCGCTGGTTACCGTCAGAGCTGTCAGCAGTTTGCACTCGAGCAGGAAACTCCACCTGACAGCAGCGACACCCGGAGGCAGAAACCAGCATTACAGCACAGGAAACCGAACAGAGCCGTTTTTTACCTCTTAATCACTCCTCACATGTGAAAGTAACTCAGCACATTTACTCAAGTACTGCACTCGAGTATGTAGATTTTATTTTACACTGAACGAACACATTAACGCCTCATTGATTCAATCTGATAATGAAATATATCTGATTCTGAAATGCGTCATTCTGCATAATGCGTACTTTTACTGTGCGTGAGTGCAGGACTTTCAATTGTGACAGAGTATTTCTACACTGTGGTACTGAAGTAAAAGTACTTCTTCCTCCACTGGGACATAAAATATGTTGTTTGTTGTAACTGATCAGAAATAAAAAGGCTGCAGTTCGTTTCACATGAAGTAAAATAAATTGTGTATAACACATTATAGTACAGGTGTAATCACACATGTGAACACTTTGAAGTGTTAGTAGTACTTTTAATAATTGTAGCTTCTCCTGTGTTTGTATTATTACAGCTGTGTTTTACCATGCTGTCATTCATCACCTGTTCATGCAACAAGCACTTATTATTCTAAAGGTTTATATACTGATCGAAATGCTAAATGGGCTGTTTCCACACAAAAGACAGAGGCCTCAAGATTCTGCAGTAATGCAGGATCTGGTTGACATCCCACTTCAGTGTAATCAGATTACCAAAAACGAGCTGACACACAGAGAGGCTGGAGCCAGGCCTTTGCCCAGCCTTGGTTCAGTTAGCACAGCATCGACATGATGGAGGAACAGCATCAGAAGATCTGGATCAGAAGACTTTAATCAAACTGATTAAACTCAAACTCCAATCTCTCTATTTGTGAGCAACTCACAATCAAAAGTTACTTCACTCTCAGTTGTGAGTAATAAATGTGCAGTAAAACGCTTCGTTAGCAGCAGACTGTTATAAAACCGTTAGCAAGCAGCAAGTTCAGTCATCAACCAATCAGTGTTTAGAAATATGATAAGTTTCTGTCGACCAGTAAGCTGTCAGTGCCATGCCGTGTTACCTGTACCCACCTGTAGAGAGGAAGTGTAGGAGTAAGGAAAGGAAATGAGGAGTTGTGGAGGGAACGTCGTGTTCTCTGAGTCAAAGGTCGAGTTCCTGGATGTCAGTCGGAGAGTTTGTGGTTCACAGAGACCACAGCAGAGACTCTGGTTTGCTCAGAAACCCCCCCGCAGCAGCCCCACATTCACCCACCTTCACTTTATGAAGCTGTTTCCAGTCACCACAGCACCCCGATCAAAGAGAGGACACCTGACTCAAGGACGCCACGCACCCCCCTGACGGTGACGTCACACCTGATACGAAAGGGACAACCACGAGCTGCCTCCTCTCGTCTCCGTGGAAACGCGTGTGACCCCCTCTCTGGTGGTGGGTGGGGCAGGTAAGCAGGTAAATGACATCATTTATACAAGTACTGTACCGAAGTACAATTTCCACGTACTTGTACTTCAGTATATTCATTTCATGCCACTTCATACTTTACAACTTTACTAATTACTTTGCAGATTAACACAGAATCAGTTTCTACTAAAATAATTACAAATGAAACTTCACAGGAGTTTGAGTTAAATTAAAATATGAAATACTGCTCAAACATCACACACATCACTTATATTTTAGTGATAATAATACAATATTATAATTCTAGAAGGATTTTAATAACATGAATCAGAGTACTTTTACTTTTGATACTTTAAGTTTGATGATGATTCTTGATTAAAACTCACCACACTGCTACCTCAGGTATTATTATACATACACACACTCACACACACACACTCACACACACACACACACACACACTCACACACACACACACACACACACACTCACACACACACGCACAAAATAACATAAAAAAATAACTAAAGTAAAAGTTTTCTGTTGTTCTTCAGTCAAACGTGTGACTGCACTTTTCAGCTTCATTAGCTTGTTTGTTAGCGTTAGCTCGTGCCACATTCATGCGCTCCTTCCTCTTTCATGGATGACTGGACTTGTTTGATCTTGTATAATCCAGCAGCCATCAGGTGTGTTACCTGATATTATATAATATTATATTTTATTGCCTTAGTATATTTTCATTCTGGTATATTTTTAATTGCATTTAAGAATATTTTTATTGCACGTTGGTTTATTTTATTGTAGTTATCTTAATTTTATTCTTTCTAATCTTCCTTATCTTTCTTATTATCTTGTTTCTAACACGGGGGTTGCAATGCAAATTTCATTGACATGACATGCTCAGTGACAATAAAGACTCTTGAGTCTTGAATCTTGACGGCTGCTGGCTTTCATCACATTTCGTGGCGCTCATCGTTAGCTTCACGCTACGACACATCATGGAGCCACTTTTCAGACAGAAGTCTTTTCTTCTGCTCGGGTTCAGTTTGACGTTTTAAATGTTCAGCCCTGAATATAAATATATAGGCCTCAATGTATTAACTAAAATGTCAATATATGTATGTGTATGATTTGAAAAACTGTGAAACTTCATATTTAATTGAAAATAAGACAATGTGTCAAATGTTGAAAGAGAGAAATTTAATTGTTTTTGAATGTGATGCAGCGACTCGTCGTGATAAAGTCGGTTCAGCTCATGTTTCTGACGCCTCACCTCCTCCTCGTCACAGAGGGCTGGAGCCCTCCGCCATCTTTACCTCAGAAAGGCTCCTCCTCCCTGGAGGCTCTAATCCATCATGTTACTCACCTGTTGCCAGGTAACCTGGCCTTTCGTCTTTTAGCATTTCACTACTTTTCCAGTGTTTTGTTGCCACTGTCTCAACTTTTTACAAACATGTTGCTGCATCAAATTCTACATGAGGAAATAATTTTCAAAAACAAGGAAATGGTACATTCTGTTTTATTCATGTTTATGAGCTCTGACGGCTTTTTCTAGTTCTTAGTTAGCTCTGTTAGCTCCGTTAGTGTTAGCTCTGTTAGCTCCGTTAGTGTTAGCTCTCAGAGGGAATTTTCTAGTTGGGCAAATGTTGTTGTGATGTGCAACATTTTCTATTTTGAAACACCTTTTCTTTGGATCAATGAATTGTTAGTGAGGTTGAATCTTCAGTTAGCTGTGGTCCCGTCCTCGGATGAATGTGCTTTTAATGTGGCTGATTTCTTTATAGTTGACATCGTTGTCATGGTGACATTCACTGCTGCTGTTGTGTTGATGGACAAGGAACAATGAACCAATAATCTAAATTAACCTGTGGACACCAGTGAATCCATGAATAATGATGATGCCTTTGTCATGACCCGCGCTCTGCATGCTGGTTTCCCATTGTGTGTTGTCTTTGCCTGGGTTTTGTCACATCCTGTTTTATTTTGAAGGTTCACGTTATGCGTTTTGGTTTACTTTACTTCCTGTGTTTTCCCGCCCTTGTGATTGTCTGATGGGTTTCACCTGTGTGTCATTAGTTTGCCGTCCTTGTGTATTTAAGTCCGTGTCTTCTCCTCTGTCTTTGTCGGGTCGATGTAAGTGAGTGTTTGTCGTTGTGATTCCTTTGTCATGTCCGAGTTGTGTTTCATGTGAGTGTTTCTTGTTGCGTTATCCTTGTTCATGTCCAGGCTTTGGTCTCTGTCAGTGTTCCACCGTCCTTAGTGTTGTCTGCGTTTCCCTTTACTGTTTGAGATTCCCCGCCGTAGACCTTTTTGTGAGTGTTTTTCTGTTGGTAGATTTATAACCTAGCTTCTGTTTTCCGTTCTCAGTTCTTAGCATAGCTGAATTTTTCTCCTCGTTAAAGAGTGATTTTCTGTTTGAGAACTTTTGTTATTTAGATTCTTGTTTCTTTGTTTTCCAAGAGAATATTTTGAGTTGTTAGTTTTCTTATCTAGATCTTTCAGTAGTCTGTTCTGTTCCATAGCCCTTTGTGTTTTCCTCCTCCGGGAGCGTTTTCTGTTCTTTATCTTATCTGTTGTTAGTTATTCATAGCCTTGTATATACTGTAATACTGTAAAGCTCTGGTCAGCTGCTTTATAATTTTCAATATATTACGTGAAAAAAGTCAAAAGGTGATAGAGCATGTCAGTATTTCTGAGCCTCAGTGCCATCTTTTGCAGCATTTTCAGCAAAAAGCCAAACGTTTTGAGAGAAGTTTCTGTTTGTTGGCTTTCTTTGCAGCAGTTTCAACATGTAGGTGTCCTGCATGTGCAGTTTATCAAACTAAAAAGAAAAGTGCAATAAGAAGCTGTGGATTGTTGGAATTACATGATGAAAAAGCAGTGATTTAGCTCTGTTCTTGGTTCAGAAAGCACATTTTTCTGTGTTTATACTGACTGACGGTGCGTTTTTAAACACAAAGGTTTAGTGGAAACTGTTGAAAGTCATTTTGAAACCAGCTTTTTTTTATTAACAGTACAAATCTGTAAAGTTTAACAACAGCAAAAACTGAGATGTCTTCCTCTTCCTCGCCACCACACACACACACACACACACACACTCTGACAATAACATGGGTTAAATGTACCCAGCAGAAGCATCTATGTAAAGTGATGCATCATGGGATTGTGAATAGAAAACACAGACCATGAGTACATGAGAACTGAGGAATTCTAGGGGTTTAATACCAAACAGGAAAAAGCAAAGCGAAACCTCATGAAGTCAAGTTTTCATCTGAATCACTGAGTTTCCTGGAGCCCATTTGGCATAAAATACAAATCTGGTCCCTCATTGCTTTCTTTCATTGGTATTTTAACATGCAACCATGTTTTCCTCTCAACTCTTCCATCTTTCCATTTATAATACCAAGAACAATCAAAGCCAGAATCAGTACGTGACCTATCACAGCACTCCATTAGTCATTTAACCACTCGCTGAAACGAAACCCTGCGGAATCAGTGGGGCCGAATGCGTCATGAATTTTCTCGAGCGCTGTGATCACGCTAGTGATATTGTCAGGGATGAGTGTGACACAGTCACAAAGACAAGAGAAATTACCATATTAAATATTATTATTAAATTACAGGTGGTCTACCCTTATATACAGGAGCGTTAATACTCCTCAGATAACTGTGAGATTCTATACAATTTTTTGGCAGTGCATATTTTTATGGCTATATATATATATAAGTACATATAAGTACACACACTGAACTAAATGGTCAGCCACCTGCACTCAGTATATACATTTTAGTATATTTCAGCTGCTGTTGGTACACTTAATTGTTTAGTATATTTTTACTGCATGTTGGTTTATTTTATTCTAGTATCTTAATTTTATTTTATAATCTTATCTTTCTTATTATCTGTTTCTAACATGGGGGTTGCAGTGCAAATTTCATTGACATGTCACGCTCAATGACAGTAAAGACTCTTGAGTCTTGAATCTTGACCGTACGACTTTCTGTTCACGTCTCACCATGTATGGTGAGACACGTGACTCCACTTACGTGTGGAGTTCATCCGTTCACGTGTGGATGACCAGCAAAATACTGGACTAAACTCTCAACTGGATCTGAGCGACGGCAACGTCTCACCTCGTGCTGGAATGGAGAACGCCAGCTAGCTGGAGGATTCTGATTGGCTAAAATATGGTGCTGGTGCCGCAAGACCTATTTTCTATCCCCCAATGATCCACCCTGCTGTTAGGAACCACAGTGTGTCTCTATGTAGATTCTCCTCAACTGGACTGAGACTGACTGGTGCTTCCAAACAACTAAACAGCTTCATTTACAATAAACTAAAATGATAAAACCAGACTTAAAACTAGATTTGAACACAGGGACACAAAGTTTGTGCAACAGTGCAGCTCAGCTGATGTTGTACAAATATTACTACAAACATCTGAAGGCGCCCTGGAGGTTTTCATCATTTAATTTCATTTAATGGCTTTGAAATAATTTTTTTCATGCTTCTTATGTAGTTTTGTGATATTTATATTGATCTAATAATATTTCTCTTGGTTCATCTGTTTCATTATGTTTGTCTGCAGCTCAGTGAGGGTTTCCTGGTTCAATAAAATTAAGGAAATGTGGGAATTTCAAAAAGAAGCGCAGACTTTTTGATTATTTAAAGACACATCGACACTATTTAAATAAGAATAAACAGAATAAACACACACACGAAAGACAAACTGCTGTGAGATGTTTAACTGACAGGAAACAGGAAATTAAATCACTGATAAGCATCGAGCCGTCAATCAAACCAGGTCAGAGCTGAGCTGGCAGTGTGGGCTGAAAAAAAAAAAAAACACACAACGTACCACACAGTGATGATGCAGCAGGTCCGGACCGACCTGAGTCACAACACGACTGTAAACCAGGTCAGACTCTGCAACGCGCTCGCATCCTGCATCACGTGACCGGCGCTGCAGAGCAACTCGGCTAATGTAAGAAACGGCAGAAGACAGAGGGGGGGGACCCTGAGGGCTGCGGGGGCCAGGACGCCCCCTCGGCATCGTCGCATTCTCCTGTTGCGTCACACGTTGAAGTGACGTGATATGTGGCCGCGACTCACCGAGGTTAGCTGTCATCCAATCAGCTTCATCTGAATCTGAGCGTCTTTAAAGCAAATAAAACCAAACTGCATAAATAAAACCTTTATTTCTTTCACCTGTTTCACTGCGGGGGCCTATGAACATGAATCTATTAATAAACAGCCTTCTTCTTAAAGCAGAGTCAGAGCTGAGCTGGCAGTGTGGGCTGTCCCCAACTGCATCTGTCAAATGGCAAACTTTTACTTTAATTAGGCTGGTGCATTCATATTATTTTATTAGTCTTCATCGGTGTGTTAAACACATGGAAAATCCATAATGATAACTAGATACTGAACTAGAAAAAGCTCTCAGAGCTCCACCGAGGAGGCATCAGAGCTCAATACAAACCCCCCAATTCAACCAGCAATGAAGTCAAAGTTAAAGTCAGCTTTATTGTCAATTCTGCAGTATGTACAGGACAAACAGAGAATCGAAACTGCGTTACTCTTCAACCTCTGTGGCAGGACATATATTAAAAAGAAATAAATAAAAACTGTACAATCTAAACAATGAAACATCAAGAGAAATGAGTCCTGATGCCAGCAAAAACTCCTCTTCAGGATCCAGGAAGCATCAAAAACACTCAGGCCAATGAAAATCAAGCCAGGTGTGTTTCATAGACGAGCTCAGTGATTCTCCGAGCTTTTTATTTAACAGGCTTTATTCCAGAGCTTTCTCCTCCCTGATGCTCTGCCATTCTTCTTTCAGCTCTTTGGTTGTTTGCTTTTCTAATGCAGGATGAAGCTGATCAGTGGAGAGCAAAGCCTCTGTGAACGTGGTCTTCATCACGTGACCTGTGAGGTTTTTTACATTTCTATCTTACATAAAAATCTAAATTAACAGTTTCATTTCTTTTCCTCACAGAATTGAATGAAGTGCTGAGTTACAGGCAGACTGTGTGTTCCCAAACTCACGAAGGCCTCACGACACCCCAGAAGCTTTGTTGACCCCTAGAGAGGGTCGGGACCCCCAGGGTGGAAACCAGTGGATTAGATCTTCATCTGTTTGTCCATCTTGGTCATTTTTAGAAATACATCATTTGTGTTGGTTCAGTCTTTCCTCCAGATGTTGAAGCTGCTGCAGGGGTTTACTCAGTTTATTCAGACTCCAGAGCAGCACCGAGGTCCAGCACAAGTCCAGCACTGCTGTGGTGATCCAGGTTTTAATCCGGGCTGGAACTAATCAGTCTTTCAGCAGTTTTCTTTGATTTGTCAATAAAATGGAACAAATAGTGAAAAATGCTCATTATAATTTCTGAGAGACGAACGTGACGAATTCAGGGTTCTTGTTCTAGATATTAAGTTTATTAGCATATAATTAGCATAAACGAAAAAAAAAGCACCGTCGTGTCTGAGAGTGTGACTTGTTATAATATTTTTTATTCATTGTTTTATTGTTATTTATTTTATTGTTTTACTGTATTTTATTTCTTTCTTTCAGCACTTTGGTTCACCTTGGTTGTTTTTAAAGTGCTTTATAAATAAAGTTGGTTTGGAATATATACAAACACTGATGTGATGGTCAAAATAAGTGCCAGTTCATTTTCTGCTCCACCAATCGGACTCATGGCCGGCTGGATTTCAGCTGCTGGACGAGGCTGAAGTCCAGTTCCTCCACATCGAACAGGGAAAACCATCTTCACGGAGCTGCTTTAGTCACTTTGTCATGTTGAACGAGGCGAATGCAAACACAAGGTTGTATTTGACCCTGTTTCCTGCAGCTGTTTGTTTGTATCTTCACAACAATCAGAAAATGTTTTCAGATTTCTAACACGACGCTTCAAGGAGCAGCGCTCCTGCTGCAGACGACACGTTGACCTAGAAAATCTGCTGCAACTATCGCGTGCAGAATAATTAAACCTCGACACCGACCGAGAAAGTGGGTCGACCATCAGGCCTCATCATCAAGTCTGGTCTGTGTGGTTTACTGACAAGGATCAAAGACAGGGGGCAGGTGGAGAAAGAGAGAAAGATGGTGACATCATCAGAGGACGTCCAACGGCAGCGCTGACTCTCACGATCTGATCAGGATAAATGTCTGAGCTGAACCCGAAGTCCAGCAGAACACCAGCAAAGACGAAGAGAGAGGATCTGCAGCTCAGCGAGTACCATCAGGCCTCCAGGTGACACCCTCTGACCTGAACCTCCAGCAGAGCCTGACCACCCTACAGACCAGGACAGTCTGACAGACCTGCAAAAGACCAAGAACCCAGATCTGAAAAGGAGGACAGTCAAAGCAGCCGAGTCCAACCTGTCAACATGTTCTCAGCGTCAGACTCCTCCAGAGTGACGGTAAGAGCCGCTGAATTCTGCCTTCCCCAGCTTTGATTTCATCACTGTGTTTAAAAAGTTCAGGACGACGTTTAAATCCAGAAATCTGAGCATAAACAGAGAAATAAGACAGAGATAATTCAATTAGTGAGAAGTTTAAATCATAGAAATAAACCAATTAACTGGAAAATGAATTATAAACTCAACCGTTTTGGTTTTCACCGCAGCAGTGTTTCATTGTTTCTATCACTGGGGTCATGTGACAAACATGACCCCAGTGATAAAAACAATGCATCAAAAGTCATGAAAAGTGACATTATGACATAAAAGGGAACTCTTTTTTTCATTAACCACCTTAATGGTGTGTAAACAATAGAGAGCTGACAGGAAGTGAGACAAACATCCAACAAAGCATTCAAAAACATCAGATTGTTTTATTAGTTGGAATATTGAAGTTGTAACCCCCCCGAAAAATTTAAATTTCACTCATATTGAGTAATTAATTATGTGGTGAAAATGGTGTTAATTGCAACCCAAATCTGTAAAACATGTTTCTGTAATTTCATTTACATGTTTAATTAGAGAATAAAAATAATAAGAGTTAAAGTCTGATCTAATGTTGACTTCTCCTCCTCTTCCTCAGACTGTCTGTGTGGCAGCGATGATGATGATGATGATGGTGATGATGATGACGACAGAGGCGGCAGCCATGCCGAGAGCAGGCAGCCAATCGAAACATTCAGCGAAGGCAGACAGGAAGTCCTCTGACGGTGCGATGGTAGAAACGGTTCCCCTGCAGCTTGACCCCAACGCTTTGGCCGTGACGGGAAACATCAGGCCGCTGGAGAACGCCTCCATCTCCCCGTGGACGTACAAGTAAGGAAACACACAGAGAAGAAACGAGGCCACGCCCACAGCCGCGTGCTCCTTTAATCCTCCAATTAACAGCTGAAGTGATGTTAAACCTTTTTGTCCCCCTTCTCCGTCCTCAGCATCTCCTACGATGAGTCTCTGCTCCCCCCGAGGCTGTCGGAGGCTCACTGTTTGCTGAGCGGCTGTCTGGACTCGGAGGGCCAGGAAGACCGGAACCTGAGGTCCAGACCCATCATGCGCCAGGTCCTGCTGCTGCGCCGGGTCAGGTCAGCGGGGGCGGAGTCGGGGGCGGAGCACAGCTACCACTTCCGGCTGGAGTCCCGCCTCATCGCAGTGGGCTGCACCTGCGTCCGGCCCGTCGTCCGGTACCAACAATGAGGACCAGAGACTGGATCGGGTCCCGGGTCTGTCTGACACAGACAGAAGCTACTGTATGGAAGACCAGTACCGCCAAGACAAAAAGTTCAAAGAGAAAATCCAAAAATGTTTGTTGTAATTGTAACGTTGTGGGCCGAGCACTTTGCACCCTCCTTCTTTATAAATGAAAGTTAATATTAGTGTTAATTCTGTCCATTAATATCTGACAGAGTCCAAACATTTGACTCGAGCTGTTAAAACTATAAGAGTCGATCTCTTGATTCTGACTTGAATTCACGGTGAGGAGGGAGAAAGTGAAACTGAACGTTTATTTCTGTTGCCTACATGCTGCTCTGTGGATTCAGGTTTTCTAATTTCTTGAATTCTTTGTTTACATTCTTCATTTGTGTCGAAACACAACTACACACTGGAGCTCAATGTGAACAGCAAACAGATCCTTAATAGATGTGTTTCATGTGTTTTGTTCTATTTATAGTTTAAATTTAAATGACGTTTTATTTAAGTGCTTTGATCTTCAGCAGGTATTTATTGGTAAAGTGATATTAGTGTTAATGTATTCATCGTTGACTCAATAAAAAAAACTGAACAAAGAAGTGTCATTGTTTTATTCTTGAATTTAAAATATAATGTGATTTCTGTACATTATCATCATCATCATCATCATCTCACCCTGACTCCTGTACAATGACGTTGCCAGGGAAACAGACTGGCACACACAAACACACCACAGTAGCTGTAAACAACGTACACGATCGATTATCAGTTCTTCTTCGGTGAGACTCAGTCGTTCTATCAGCAGGCGGTTGGTTCACGGATTGTTCTACAGGTCAGTATCCTGTGATGTGGCTAACGTTAGCCCCACCGCTAACCCGGCTGTTTGTTGTTGATGTAACACAGATGGACTGTCGTCGGGCCTCATCCAGTTTACACAGGAAGGAAATACAGAAAGCAGCTTCAGACGGCTGCATAAATGCTAACATGCTCTGTATTGATCTTCAGAAATATGAGTCTGAAAAATAAATTCTGCAGGCTGCAGGACTTGAAGGACTTGTTCCTTGTTCCAGTCCGCCGTGTGTGTTGACTCGGACTCTTCTTTGCCTCGTGAGTGTTTTGACTCAAACTGCTTTGTGAGTGTTTAAACTCGGACTTTAACTCGCACTTGTTTCGTTTGGACTAGTCTGCTCTAACTCAGGCTTCCCTCAGTGAGTGCTTTGACCTGAACCCCTCTTGGTTTGGTTGGTGGTTTAAACCGGACCTGGGTCTCGTGGGTGTGTCAGTCCTGTGTCTCTTTGTCTCATTGGTATTTGATTTGGACTCAGTCTCACTGAACCAGCCTATAACCATCTTTGGTCTTGACAAAGTCCAGTTGACTTTTTTTTGCCTTTCCTGGTCTGGATCTCGACTTGGTCTCAACATGCATTAGGACTCGGCCTTGACTCAGAACTAAGTTCGCTGTACTTTCCCTCAGCTGCCACTAGATGTGACTAAAGAGCCATTTTTTACTGATCAAACCTTCCCTGCTGCTGTGCTGTTGTGCAGTAAATGTAATGATATAAACTGTCCAGCAGATGGAGCTGTCTAACTATCACAGAGCAGAGATTCCTTCATGTTCAGCTCTCCTGGCGTGTCGAGGAAGTCGAGGGATCATTTGTAAGATTCAGAAGAGGAAGTTGTTTCATTTCCTTTGGGTTTGAGTTGGGTACAGCTCTGATAAGACGTCGTGAAGTAGTTGAATCCTTGATGCGCACACAATCACACACATGAACACATTGGCACTGTTGGCATGGCAACAAAGCACAGTACAACCCCTGTGAACCATCTATTGATGACTGAATCTGCAGCGTCCTTCAGTTTCACAAGTTTTATCTCATTAAGAAGAGGCCTGGTTGTAGAGAGGAGCTCGAACAGATCAGTCCTCCTCCTCCTTCCTCTTTTTCTTCTTCTCTCACTCTTTTCAGAGTCTCTCTCTCTCAGTCCTCCAGTAGGAGCAGCACCAGGTTGTCGGCGCATCAATCCTCAGCTCATCAGCCCTCCAAAATGGCTTCCAAATAAAGTTCAGCTTGTGTTGTGATCAGGCCATCAAGACACCTGGAAACAGAAGGAATGGGGGGGCAGTTAGCGCATTGCTAGCACATGCTAACTCACACACACAGGAGAACGGCAGGACCTCACATTTTTCTCTAGGTTCAAGCATGAATCTTTCAGAGTCTGTCAGGTCAGGTTTACCCTCAGCAGAGAAAGAAAGTGACTGACAGACTGAGGCCAGGAGGCTGCTGGGACTAAATAAACTGTATTTAAAACAAGATTAGACGAATATGATGCAGATCCTATCGTGTTTGAAAATCTATAAATCTGTAGTTTTGTCATTGCAGCGCTGTCTTCACATTTTGTCTCAGTACGTCTACCCAGAATCCCCCCTGCTCCTCCAGCTCGTCCTCACCTCCACGCTGTGCTTGTCCTGAAAGACACAAACAGCACAGACTCCTGTCAGTGATTCATATTCGTCACACAGAATCTGAATCTCAGGGACTGAGAGTGAAAGCTGATCCTCACCTCCTCCTGCAGCCGCTCCTGCGAGGCGTTCAGGTGCATCTGCCGCTGCTCCTTGTCGGCATCGGCTCGGTGCTCCTGGCGTTCTTTGGTCAGAGCTTTCTGAGCCACTTCACGCTCGTGCTCCCTCCTCTCGGCCAGGTGCTTCAGCAGCTCCGCCTCCTGACACTAGAGGGAGACAACGGGAGGATTTACGGTCAGCTTCTGCCTGTGCAGAGAGTCGTCTCCACTGTGTGACTGTGAGTCTGTTGAGTGAGAACACGTGGTCTTATTTTGTCATAGCATCATTTCTTAATTGACAACTGCATGATGTCACCTAAAATACCTTCTCTAGTCCAGCTATGCAGCAGACTTAATGCCGACAAACAGAACTCCGGACAAAATGTTCTTCAAAAGTTTATCACCTCAACAGATATTCATCATCATAACACTGTAAAGTCAGCTGTTGGGGTTCCTCAGGGATCAGTTTTAGCTCCACGACTTTTCTGTCTGTAGGTCGGTCAGTCCACCACTTTGGTTGAGACTGAAATATCTCGATAACAGTGAAAAGTCTCTTCACTGCTGTTGCCCTAATTTCTACACACACACCTTCCTCCTCTCTTGGGCGGCGTCCAGTTTCTTCTGGATCTCCTCCAGTGAGGGTTTCTGGCGAGGCGGCGTGGTCGCCCTCAGCTCGGGGCCGCCGTCGAAGGTGGGCGGCTTCAGGATGACCTCGAAGGCCTGGCCGCTCGCTCGCTTGTTCAGCTCGATCACCTCCATGTCCCGGATGTTGCACAGGTTCAAGTCCACCACGCCTGCTGCAAGAAGAGCACAAGACCGTCAAGAAAC
Source organism: Chelmon rostratus (assembly GCF_017976325.1). Lineage (NCBI taxonomy): Eukaryota > Metazoa > Chordata > Actinopteri > Chaetodontiformes > Chaetodontidae > Chelmon > Chelmon rostratus. The sequence continues at coordinate 33,028,018 of NC_055658.1, forward strand.
CACCAACTCACAGAGGGGAGGTGCAGGTGTGATTCTAATGACCGTCTGCTCTGGGCGCTCCAGTTTCCTCCCACATGAAGTCCACAGACACGCAGGTTACACCCTTCTCACCCAGTGCATGCTGGGATAGGCTGACCTACATCAGCAGGATTTGTCCTCTGAAGATCTGCACCAGGTTTCACAGTTATTCACCTAAAGCTACACCTGATTTTTAAGTGATATGATCAATAACATGAACTTCAGTTCAAATGAAACATCTAATTTAAACTTTGAACTGACTGTTTCACACTAAAGGCTTCCTGCTGTGTTGACCTGAGCACTTGGTCATTTGTGACGATCATGTTTGACTTCATGTGTCAGTTAGCTTTCAGAATAAGTCCTAACTCTTGTTTTTCGGTCATTTCCAAATGACTTGACTTTCTCAGGAAATCGTTAATGCTGGCTCTGTCCCAGCCGTTATTCTATATTCATCTATTAATGATAATAATCTGTAAAGGATTAAAGCTGCTGACCCTCTTTCTCTTCAGCCGTGGTGTCTCTGGGTGCAGGAAGGATGCAGGAGCAGAAGAGAGACACCAGGGGGAGCTCTCGCATCTTCTCTCTGTATGCTGGAACATTCCGAGACAGAAAAAAGAAAAACTGCAGTTCAGCCATAAATATGTAGAGATTCAGTCAAGTGAACAAGACATCAGCCAACCAGGAGACATTATTAAAGCCTTTCAGAGAGAATAATCAGTGAAGTTTTACCTGCCAGAGTCATTCTGCTGCTGCTGCCGCTGTTTTAGTCAAAGACACTGTGGTGAGGTAGAGTCTGTTCCTGAGGAGAGACGAGGAGCAACATTAAAGGAGATCCAGCAGAGTCAGTGCAGCAGAATAACCTGCAGGAAAACAACAAACTGAAGCCTGTTAAGCTTCTCTACAACCAGTGATGCCCTGGGTCACGCCTCGCAGGCGTGACACACATGAGCAGCTCCTCCAGGAGGGTTAGAACCTCAGAGGAAAGTCTGCCTGTCAAGCTAAACGCAGGAAACAAAAGCCCTCTATTGAAAACTGAGAAAAGTGAAGAAGCTCAAAAACAGAAAAATATCAAACAGGTCAGAGAAAAATGAGGAGAAACTGAGATTTTAACTTTCTGCAGTTTGAGGTCACTGTGTTTTAAACTTCTTTGGCATTTGGGTTCCAGAGAGAGACGCGATCTCTGATCTCTAATCTTTAACTTTTGACAGGTGTTTCATGGTAAACAATGAAGCATCTAAAACTGAATCTGGTTCATAGGAGACAGTTTACACACACCCTGAAACTGAAGGTCCTATTTTAACGTTCAGGTTTTACCAGCTTGTCGAGTTGATTGAGTATTAGCTGGTTTTGAGTCAGCAGCTGTGACTTCAGGACATTAATCCATCTAATGATGACATTCATCCCAAACTGTGAAGACTGAATCAGCAGCACACAGAGAGACACGACAGGCTGCAGCCGAGTTTCAGCTCCGAGGTTCAGTTCAGGAATCGACCTCCTGATGGTGCAGATCCTCCAGCTGCTGCACAAACACAAGCTGAGCCAAACTCAGCAGCACCGAACACTTTCAGCAGCAGCAGCAGCTTTTACAGTTTAAACGTGAAGAAGAAAACTAAACAACTTGTCTGCAAAGACACTCGAGCTGCAGGTTAATTTTCTATTATTTATTCTTAGAAGCATGTTTTACATCAATTGTTTAATCTCTGCAACATCCAAAACAGGACCAGATGTTCAATTTTAGGTCCTAAAATCTACACTGAAACCGTTTCTTCTCTCTGAACCACAAACACACAAGAGACTCAGACTCCAAACAGAGAAAAGCAGCAAACAGAAGCCAGATCAACATCTCTGCAGAAAAAGACGGAAAAACGCAAATCTGGTGTCAAAATAGTCACTTAGTCCTTAACTGATCATCCTTTGAGGGCTACTGCAAACACAATGTTAAAACTTTGTGTGTGTGTGTGTGTGTGTGTGTGTGTGTGTGTGTGTGCAGGGATAAGCGATGATGTCATTGTTGCCAGTAAGCGCATCAGCTTCTGCAGAGAGGAGCGAGTCGAGCCTGCAGCTTCAGCATTAAACTGATCATAAAGACACAGAAACGATGCAGGAAGAGACAGAAAGAAAAGATGAAACTGACGAACAGAACAGGAAGACAGATGAAAGGAGGAGGAAGGAAACAGAACCAGAGTGAAACCTGCTCTCCTCTCTCCACATTTCTGTTTGAGAGGCTGCAGCCATCTGAGCTGCAAACATGCAGAAACCCCCGAAAGAACATAAAATAAGCACAAATACATGAAGATGTGAATAGAAATGTAAGTGTGTGTGTGTGTGTGTGTGTGTGCGTGCGTGCAGTGTGTACTCACCCTGCAGTGATGCTCGATCTCTCTGTTCAGACTGAAGCTCTGCAGCTCAGCAGCATCAGCACCAAACAGCAGCCTGCTGCATGACATCACCCAGGAGTGATCTGATTGGACTGCAGCGATGCTGGGCTGTGATTGGTCCAGCAGGGCAGAGGGAGGAGGAGGAGGAGGGGGAGGAGGAGGAGGAGGGGGTTCAGGGTAGTGGAGGTTTATTTCAGAGGAATCAAAGAGCTCTTCATCAGAATCAGAAGGATTTAACAGGATAATTATATTTTAGACATCAGAGGAACATCCACCCTGCACCTTATCCCCTCTCCACCTTTTCATTTCATTTCCTGGCTGATTAGCAGCAGGTGGAGCAGAATTATGCCTCTGAATTGTGAATTGTGTTTCCGATGTGAGCCTGTGCTGAACTGTGAGAACTCAGGAAAGGGAAGGACGAGGAGGAATCAGAAGGTTTACACTGAAACGGCTTCACTGTGTCAAAGTGTCTCCAGAAAAACTCACATCTGAGACTCTTTGGTTTCACTCAGTCAGATCTGTTGTTGTTCTTCTGTCGCCTCTGTTGCCACGGTGTCTTTGAGTATTAACTCCTGAGTGATGTAAAACCTGGGCAACTATTAAACTGTGTTTGTGTTCACAGAACTTCAGTCTAAACGAGACTAAAATACCAAATCTGTTGGGTTGAAATGTTTTTAAAGAATACAAAAGATATCTGGAATATTTCCATCTGCTGGAGAGATGCGGCCATAAAAAACACGTATATAAACCTGTATATGTGAATGCCACAGCGACAGGTGGTCTGACCTTTGACCCCGTGAGGGAAGACATGAACATGAAAACAGCACACACACACGTTCTGTCTGGCTGCATTGAGAACTGGATCTGGTTTGATCTGGTTTGTTGGGTCCATGAGCTTCTGAGGAAATGTCAGCGCTAAATTTAAAGGCTGACAAAGAGCTGTTACTCATCCCGACTGTAAGACTCATCACACACACACACACACACACACACACACACACACGCGCACACACACACACACACACAGATCTGCGCTCGTGTGTTCACGCCTCCGTCTGCTGCTCTGCTTGACGGCCAAACTCGACTGTCTGTCACTTTTCATTCAAACGCTGGAGAACACTCGCAGCCCCACGGAGGCCGACAACCACACAGATACTTTCACATTTGAGTCTCAGGTTTGAAGTTCTGTCATGTTCCAGTTTCTTATTCATTTATCGGCCTTTCACTGCACGTCTGAACTCTGGAGGTCTTCCTGCAGACCAGGACCTGCAGTCGGGCTGCTGCTCCCTCTCTGTTTGTATTGCAGGAGATGGATCTCTGCAGACCAGGTTCGGGTTGAGCTTTTAAAGAACGTATCAGAGAACTGTTTGAATCTAAAGGGAGTCAGACTCCTGCATCATGTGACCACCTGTGGGTGGAGTACCATCAGTTTATATCATTGGAGACGCTCACGACGACTCTGACACCTGATTGTAGAAAACAGATTTCATCAGTTCGTCGTGAATTAAGTGAACTTCAGGATTAAAAAAATAAAAAATGAGAAAGAAAACGTGAAAAGAAAATTAGTTCATTTCACGTTTCAGTGAAATCACTGAATCCTTCATGTTGTTATTGGTCGCAGATCATGACTACAGTTCCCATCATGCACCACAGCAGAACACAGTGTTCTCACCGTTCCTCCTCACACTGAACCAGATGATGTAATGCAGCTGCAGTGTGTGTGTGTGTGTGTGTGTGTGTGTGCATTCTATCTTTGTGAGGACCAGTTTCAGTTCCACGGCTTCAGAGTGATGCTGAGCAGCAGTGTGTGTGTGTGTGTGTGCGTGTGTGTGTGTGTGTGTGTATGTGCGTGTGTGCGTGTGTGTGTGTGTGTTAGGTTGCATATGTTACTGCAGTGCCTCAGGTTTGTGGTGGTGGTGGGGGGGGGGGTTGGGTGCGGAGGTGGCAAGGTGAGTGAGATCTGCAAGGGGAGAGAGAAACCTCCACATCCCAACTGATGATGTCACCTGCAGCCAATCAGCTGCAAGCTCTCACAGCACACTGTGTGTGTGTGTGTGTGTGTTTAAAGTCAAATCAGGATTCAGCAGAAACAACAACACATCTGCAGAATAATGTTTTTTGAGGAGCTGCAGGCAGCCTTTTTTCAACAGGATGGAGCTGTTTATAGTAGACCAGACCAGACCAGAACAGAACAGACCAGACCAGAACAGAACAGAACAGAACAGAACAGAACAGAACAGACCAGAACAGACCAGACCAGACCAGAACAGAGGTGTGACACAGACACAGGGGGCGAGGCTCTGGCTCTGCAGGCTTTCGAGGACAAACAGCAGCAGAGTAGCTGGAAACGATGACATCATCTCTGAGTGCGGACAATGATGTCACTAAAAATGAGGTCACTGCACTTAGCTCAACACAGTGATGTCATGAAAACCAAAGAGAAAGTAAGAAAGTCATGAAGTTGATAATGGAGGTGAGACATTAGAGACACAGAGAGGTAGAGAGGTACATGGTGGTGTTATATATGTACACCTGTACATGGTGATGTTATATATGTACACCTGTACATGGTGGTGTTATATATGTACACCTGTACATGGTGATGTTATATATGTACACCTGTACATGGTGGTGTTATATATGTACACCTGTACATGGTGATGTTATATATGTACACCTGTACATGGTGGTGTTATATATGTACACCTGTACATGGTGGTGTTATATATGTACACCTGTACATGGTGGTGTTATATATGTACACCTGTACATGTTAACATGAGGTCTGTCATCGGGCAGCAATGTGATGATGATGGTGGGGAGAGGAAGGTGGCAGGATGTTGGAGCTGGAAGCAGAGCAGCTGATTGGACCGTTAAAGGGGAGGGTGATCGGTGACGTGAACAGGTGAGAGTACAGAAAACACATCTTCACTGAACCTGCGCCAACATCTGCTTGTCTGAACCAAAGCTCTGCTGTCCTCAACTGCATCCCTCCAGAACCAGATACACAGACCACCAGAACCAGATACACAGACCATCAAAACCAGATACAGAGACCATCAGAACCAGACACGCAAACCACTAGATACAGAGACCACCAGAACCAGATACACAGACCACCAGAACCAGATACACAGACGAACAGAACCAGATACACAGACCATCAGAACCAGATACAGATACCACCAGAACCAGATACAGAGACCATCAGAACCAGATACACAGACGAACAGAACCAGATACAGAGACCACCAGAACCATATACAGAGACCATCAGAACCAGATATAGAGACCACCAGAACCAGACATGCAGACCACCAGAACCAGATACACAGACCACCAGAACCAGACATGCAGACCACCAGAACCAGATACACAGAGCATCAGAATCTGATACAGACACACAGACCACTGGAGCCATATACGGTACAGATCAGTTTTTGGTCAGGTGTCGTCAGGTGTCATCAGTCCACATTAGTTTCTAAACTTCAGTGCTTCTGTTATCGGTCACAATAAATCAGTCATGTGACAGGGGTCCACATCACTCTCATGTTCTCTCACATAAACATGACCGCAGTGAGTTTACAGAGTTTAAATTTGGGAGAAAAAGAGCGCTGGTCTCAGATCAGGAGTCAGTTTTGGCCAAGGACTACTGAGGTGTCCACCAGGTGAGCATCTGTACTACAGGTGTGACTGTGTGTGAGTGTAGTGTTCATTACTGCACTCAAACTTCTCTGACTGGAGAAAAAGCTTCAAATGTCAACTGGAACATTCAAAACCAGCTGAGACCAGTTTACCAGTGTGTGTGTGTGTGTGTGTGTGTGTGTGTGTGTGTGTGTGTGTGTGTGTCCTGCTCTGCTCCAGGATGAATGAGCAGTCTGACTCTCAGCCAGCAGTCGTGTGTTTTATTTGTGTCGGCGAGGCGTCGTGACTCCCAGCTTTCTGTTTCTGGTCGTGTCTGCAACCCACTGAGGAGGAGGAGGGGGGGAGAGGAGGGGGGAAGAGAGAGTAGAGAGAGGAGGGGGGGAGAGAGAGACAGTGGGAGGAGAGGAGGGGGGGGAGAGAGACAGAGGAGAGAGAAAGGAGTGACAGAGGAGAGAGGAGGGGGGAAGAGAGAGGAGAGAGAGAGGAGGGGGGGCGGAGGGGGGGAGACAGGAGAGAGAGAGGAGAGAGAGGAGGGGGGAAGAGAGAAGAGAGAGAGGAGGGGGGAGAGAGAGAGGAGAGAGGAGAGGGGGAGGGGAGGAGAGGGAGAGAGGGAGAGAGAGAGCGAGGGGGGAAGAGAAGAGAGAGGAGGGGGGAGAGAGAGAGGAGAGAGGAGAGAGGAGGGGGGAGACAGGAGAGAGAGAGAGGAGAGGGAGAGAAGCGGAGAGAGAGGGAGAGAGAAGAGAGGCGAGAGAGAAAAAGAGGAGGGGGGGCTGAATGTCAGTGGAGGTGAGTCACTGCTGCTGCAGGTGGAGACTTCCAGAAACTCACCTGAGAGAGACAGATGGACAGAGAGACAGATGGACAGAGAGACAGAGAGACAGATGGACAGACACCACTGAACCGACAGTCCTCGTTTGTCTTCCAGAAACCAGACTTTGTGAGAAGAGTCGAGCACACTGAAACTCCTCGTGCTCCATGTTTTGACTCAAACTTTCTGTTCGCTGCAGAACAGCCTCTGATTGGACCGATCAGGCCGACTCGTCCAACACGTTCTACTTCAGTGAATATTAGACGTCTTTCTTTGCCTCCATCACGTCACATTGTTAGTTCTGTTTCAGCTGCACGTTCTAAAAGTCTGTTTTGATGATTAAAACTTTAATCAGTTAGTACGACGGTGTGATCGGTTTTCATGTCGCTTGAAATGTTTGAGAAGACTTTTACTTGTTGCGCACAGAGACGTCGACATGTTGAAACAAACTGTTCAGCATTAATGTCGAAAATATTGATGCATGTTGTAGATTTCTATTCACTGCAAATAAACCAGGAAACACAGACCTGCAGACACAGCAGTGTCCACATACTTTTGGCCACATAGTGTAAGCTGAACTTCTTTCAGTGAAGAAGAGTTCAGTGTTTGTGTTCGTTTATAAAGCAGCGAAGTAAAAAGCATTTCCCACTGAGGTGTGGGGGCTTTATTTGTGTGTAGTGTAGGACTCGAGCTGCACTGAGAACTTGTGAAAACAGCGAGTGGAAAGTGACTCAGCTGCTCTTCAGTCCGACCACGCTGCCGGATTTCAGCGAGCGTGTAGGCGAGAGATGGAGCGAGTCGGCGGCGTGTTGGCAGATGGTCGGCGGGCGGAGGATCTGAATCCATTCACAGACAGAGACATGAATGAAGACAAACAGAGAGGAGCTCAAACAGCTTCTGTCAGGAGACGGACGAACTGCAGCCGATCGATAGATCACAAACAGCAGAGAACAAAGACGACCGTCGATGGCGGGGGGGGGGGGTTATTTTCTGCTGCTGTCACTTCATCGACCAACACTGATGGAGTGAACAAAATGACACAAAGGCCTGTCAGTGTAACAATACAGCAGCTCCATCCTCCATTCAGATCCTGCAGATGAACCAACACGTCTCTGAAACAGCTTCACTCTGAACCTTCATGAAGGGGGACCTGGAGCAGGACTGCAGGTTCATGCTGCCCGACCCCCAGCCAGGTGGACCTGATGAACTGGACAGCATGGAGTTCACATGGCTGCACGTGTTGCACGGAGCTTATCTGTATTCTAACAGTTCTTTAGAAAAGTGCACCTGCAATAAACAACTGAAAACCCACTCGATGTTTCTCGGTCCGTGTCAGAGAGTCGCTGACGAACCTTTTGGAGGAAGAACGCTGCTCATCTTCAGTGAACAGGCTGTCCAATGACCAGCTTTCAACCACGTAAACAGATTTAGAGGCTGAAACATTTCTGTCTGCATACACAGAGAATTCATACAGTTACTACATTCAAGAAACATCTGATGATGCTAAGCTAACTGATGCTATTTGCTCATTTATTCAAATGTCCTATGTTTGTGTGTAATTTCAAATTGCAGATTGAATCATTATTAAACAATTGATTTATCAAGTTTCAGCTCAGATATGTTGGACTCCACATACATGTCAGATATTAGCATGCTAACATTAGCTTTGCTTCAGTTAGCTACACAACTGTTACAGCTGCAGTCCGGCTGTAAATATTAATAACTAACCTTTACAGAAGAACCGGTTTGTGAGCCTGTTTAAATTTAGTGATGATGAAACCATGATGCTAGCATGAAGCTAACATGAGCTAACAGCTATTAAAGTCTCGCAGAGGAACAACACAAGTGGTGGAAAATGTCAAACAGCAGTCTTTGAACTGAAACACTTTTATTCTTCATAATCATCGTAAATTCTTTCACAAACAAACAACAGTAATGAAAAACAAGTAGAATAGAAGTTTTCTGATACAAAAATATAACCTTCACTTTTTATGGAAGGAGCGACACTGCGGAGCAGCCAATCAGCTCTAATGATAGAGCCAGGTCACAGGGTCAGAGGTCAGCTGATCAGACGGGGAGTTCAGCTCAACAGTGCAGGAAAAACATCAGTGATGGAAGAATCTACTGAACCTGTTCCAGGTGATAGCCTGTCCCGCAGAGGGGAGCCTCTCTTCACCTTCAGTCTGTGTCTGTCTTTTTTCTCTTCCTGGCAGAGGGAGGTGTCAGACAGCAGAGGTCAGAGGTCAGGGGCCCTCAGGCGTCGCACACTTTTTGTTTCGGACCTGAACCACTTCCTTCCTCTCAATCAGGAAGTTTCCGAAGGCGTCGGCCTCTTTGCTTTCCTCCGTGGCTGAAAAAAAACCCCAAACATTTCCTTCAGTGAAATTATTTACAGGCTTGGACCACAGACCCACGTTTACTCCAGCTACACTTCTATGGTGAATAAATAAACCAGGTTGGGGTTTCTTCTCTCACCGCTGTGGTCGATGTCGTCCGTGTCGCTGTCCTCCGCCTCCTCCTCCTCATCGTCAGGGTTACCGCGGGTCATGATGAAGTCACTGGGCCCGGCTATGTCAGCTTCCTCTGCGGACAGGAAGTCAGTCAGCAAACTACAATCCTCCACCTTCACGTCCTCGTTACTGAAGTTACAACCCTGTTCTGATACTGGTTCTGATACTAGTTCTGATACTGGTTCTGATACTAGTTCTGACACTGGTTCTGGTACTGTTCCAACAATGTATTTACACTCTGTAATCTCTCTCTGTGGTACTTTTCATTGTTCGTGGCGGAGTCCGCCATTCTCAGCCGTTGTTAAATCTCGAGGTTCAAGCTGTGATCATTCATCAGAAATATAAACCTTTCACTGATGTTGATCTCAGCTGAGGAGTTGATGTTGTTGTAGCCCCCTACTCACTTTAACATCCAGAAAGATCTGGATCTGGATCGTCAGCAGCTGCTGGAGTTTCAGCCAGAAAAGGAAATCTGAGCACGTCACACCTGAGCTGCACCTGAGCTGTCCTACAGCACATTTCAGAATTGGTTTAAAGTTTGGCTGCTTGTTTCGTGGTCCGGCACCCTGATATCTGACACGCCTGTGAGCTGTGAACCAGCCGGACCCCCCAGGTATCTGGAACAGGCCGCCTGGTTGTTCACTGGTCGTCATGAAAACTGGTGAAAGTGCTGGAGCATCCTGCCCGCTCATGTTAGCGTTCCCTGCCATCTTTTAAAACTTCTCGCCTCGGCCGAGCGTCACGCTGTGTTCTAGGCTCTACCTGCAGCCTGCGTGTTGGTCATTTCCACGGCCCCCAGGTCCTTCCTGAGCCGCTCCAGCTGCTGCTGCTGCTTCTCGCTCTGAGCCTCCGCCTGACGGACAGGAAGTCGGTCAAAACAGGTGGAAGCAGAAGAAAAACCAGAGAAAACAAACAGCCACACTCACCAGCTGTTTGCGGAGTCGTTCATATTCGGGTCGATAGTCCCTGAGGAAGGGCGAGGAAGAGTAGCACATTTCATTTAATCAGCCGACCTCACAAACAGCATCAGACACAAACAGGCGCCTCAGTAAGTTCAGTGTTTATCAGTGTGTTCTGAACAGAACGCCTTCACTAATAGAACCATCGTTCTTCTGGTGACAGCGAGGAAGAGTCTGCGTTTATTACAGGATGGAAAATAGTTCCTAACTCACCTCTCGTACTCCTCCGCGGCACCCTCCACCTGAGCGAACAGCTTGTCCAATCCGCTTCCCGTCACGGCCGACACGCCCACCACCTGCGGACGCAGAGACACGCCGTGTGAAGGTTCTGCAGGGTTCTACTGTGTCATTCTCCTGACGCGTCACGGCTACCAGGCGCTTCATCTGTCCACCAGTGAACTCGTCGCTCGTCCTCTTACCCTCAGGTTGGTGTAGAACTCGTCCAGCACCAGACTCATGGAGCGCGTCAGGTTGCTCACGTACGAGGTTTCCTGGTTGAGAGCATCCTGGAAAACCTCGAAGTCCTGCATCCACTCCACTGCGAAACTGTGGTCGATAATGTCAGTCTGCACGAACGAGTCAACGAGACAGAAGTGAGACAACACGAAGAGGTCAGCGCTGAGTCGACACAGCTGACAGGAAGTGACCTCACCTTGTTCATGACGACGATGAAGGGCAGCTTGGTCTTGTAGAGAATACTGAGGAAGAGAAGCATCAGTTTTTTCTGTTATCATATATGATACACTAAAGGTGAGCCCAGCCCCCCCCCCCCCCCCCGTATTTTTCTGTATGTGGCCCTCACTGCTGCTTTACATGAAGTTCTGCTGAATTAGCTGTTAGCAGCTTCTGTTAGCAGCGTTTTCACTGATGTTCAGACAATCACTGGATCACTGTGAGGATCCCAGGTTCTGCAGAGTCCTTCTCTGGTTTCTCAGCGGGTTTCTGCAGGTTTATTCTGGATCATTAGAGATCTGCTCAGGAAGTGAAATCAAACTGTAGGAGATCGATTTGTTTCATTAATTTGACTGTTTCAGACTGAAATTCATCTCCTGCAGGGTTTTCATCTGTTCCAGATCACATCTGATGACCTCCCAATGTTTCAAACACTCTCTGCAGTGATGAGCTCAGTGAACGTCCTCAGACCACCTCGCCGTGATTTTAATCCCTGAATGAGACTTTAACTGTGTCACGTTTGTGTACCAATGAAAAGAAAACTGCATTCTATGAGCAGTGAGTACACGGGACACACTGTATGCAGTTAGCAGAGGAAACTGAGTCTGGTCCGTTAACGCCCCCTGCTGGAAAACTAAAGTCACTGCTGATACAGAAATCTGTGGGGTTCAGTACGAGCGCTGAAGAGGAGTCCAGTGTTTTCATCCCGTTTGAGTCATTTGAAAATGTAAAATCACAGATTCAGTTTTTACACATTTCATTTTTCTGAAAAAACAGGCACATTTTTACGATCTCAACATGATTAATCTATGATTTTAGGAGAGCCGCTGTACGACTCACATTCTCGCCAGGTTTCAAAATAATGGGAGAGATTTATTTTGGTTCTGTGAGTTTGGAGAACAGTTAATATTTGAGAAAACACCACAGAAGACATGCAGATTGGTTCTGATGCTTTTCTGACCTGCAGGTTTGTTTGTGATCTCACAGCTTGTGTGTGTTGACTCATCTGACTTCTTTTTATCAGGCGTTAACTTGGTGAGCGCGATGTTATCACGACTCCAAATGAACGGCCGGGAGCCGGCCCTCCTTTCAGAGAGCGGGTGACGTACCTGCAGGCGTACAGCATGTTGGACATGAACGTGACGGGGCTGACGCTGCGGGACGTGTCCATCACATAGATGACGACGCAGGGGAAGGACGACGCCTGAAACACGCCAGAGGAACGGAAACGGTCACGTTATCGATTACGAGAGACTGAACAAAGAAAGGCCGGCGCGCAGACCCACCAGAGCCTCCGTGATGATGGTTCCAGACGCCGACCAGGTGAAGACTTCAATCTGACCCGGAGTGTCAATCAGCACGTACCTGCAGAGGTCAAAGGTCATCAGACACAGAGGAGTGGAGACACTTCAGTTTTGAATGTTTGTGAGCAGAAGAGCAGCTGCTGACAGTTTAAAGATGTCGTACAAAAGAATACAAGACAACAACGATGAACAAAGTTTACGTCTCCGACTCGACTCATTCCTGTAATTTACAGGAATAAAACTTCTTCAGTCATCAACTCAACATGTAAGATCTGGCTGCTCTCATTGGCAGAAACATCTGTGAGGGTTAAACATGAGCTGAGGATGAGGAAGGATCAACTGTCAGACTGTACGGAGACAACAGAGGGACAAACTGAAGCACACAGACAGGATGTCTCTCAGGACGACGGCTGATACCGACCTGTGACTCTGCTGCTTCTTCTCTATGAACTGCATCACCTGAAGACCACAAACACACGCTGTCACATGATCTGACGTTTCATCACAACAAAGCACAAAACCGCTTCACACAGTTCCAGAAGAGGATGAGGATTATTGTCTGAAGCCCCTTTCAGACTGGATTTATATCTCTGGAGGTGTTTCATGTCTGTTTGCTAAATTCTGTATTGTTTCCTGTCGTGTCTCAGACAGACCACCTCCTGTGGAAACGCTGCTGTCATAGAGGAACAATCAATATTTCCTGGTCCCCCTTTGTCTTTAATGACATCCTGTCTGAACGGGGCTTCATAATGAAGGAACATTTAGCAAATCTTGACATTATTTGGTCAAACAGAGGTCTGATGTGATGTTTAAGTTCTGCCATTAAGACTTAAAACCACCTTCGCAGAGCAAAGACCGTTAAACAGAAGCAGCTTGAAAAGTGGCGCCATGGTTCAGACTTTCAGTTCAGAGTTCAGATCTTTAGCTGGTCCTTTAACCCTGGGTGAACTGTTAGAGGGGAGGTGGGCGGAGTCAGACGGAGTCACCTGATCGAAGCGTGTAGCGAACAGGTTGAGTGACGTCACGATGCCTCCGTTTGGCCCGAGGCCGTACTGCTTCATCACCTCCTTGTAGTTCACAGTGTCCCTGATGTCTGGAGGAAAGAGGGGGGGCAAAAACTGACTGATTACTGGAACTGTACCAGGTGTGAGTCTGTCCAGAGGTGTGGAACAGCACAGTTAAATTATGTCATGTGTCCAGGAAATACACCGGTCCTCACCGATGTTTGCGGGGAAGGGGACTTCGTGGACGGCAGGGTCCAGGTTGATGACATACGGAGGAGTTTTAACTGAGTGAAGGTGAGCCGTCAGCCTCTGGAGACAAAGACCAGGAGAGACCAGGAGAGATCAGGAGAGAGACCAGGAGAGATCAGGAGAGACCAGCAGGAGAGACCAGGAGAGATCAGGAGAGACCAGCAGGAGAGACCAGGAGAGATCAGGAGAGATCAGGAGAGACCAGGAGAGACCAGGAGAGATCAGGAGAGATCAGGAGAGACCAGGAGAGACCAGGAGAGATCAGGAGAGACCAGGAGAGACCAAGAGAGATCAAGAGAGACCAGGAGAGATCAGGAGAGATCAGGAGAGACCAGGAGAGACCAGGAGAGACCAGGAGAGATCAAGAGAGATCAAGAGAGACCAAGAGAGATCAAGAGAGATCAAGAGAGACCAGGAGAGATCAGGAGAGAGAGCTACTGTTCATGAAAGACACAACATGGTGCTGTTTATTTCCAGGCACGTTATGTTTGTTTACCGGTTCGTTTCGTTCTTTTACAAGCTTGTTACTTTACTTTTACTTCCAGGCTCGTTGTGTGTGTCTGTCTCTTCTCTGTGTGGATGCTGTGCTGTGCTGTCTGTCCTGTTTCCAGGTCTCCACGGTGGAGAGGAAGTCATGTGACTCAGGTTCTACCTACCTGCACCTGACGACCTTTATCTCTACACCTGAAGTTGCTCAGTGTCCTCCCGGATCCATATGCTACACTTTTGTTTCGACCTACTTCATAATTTGAATATAAAGCGGTTTTTAGCTGATCTATTGTGTACACACACACACACACACACACACACACACACACACACACACACACACACACACACGTTAGCTAGCAGTAGCCGACAGTAAGCTAGTAGTGAGCAGCTAGCAGGGGAGCAGATCACCGTCTGTTTTCATAACCTCTAATGTCTCACTGAAGTCTGATCTCAGAGCAGCCGTGTGAACTGTTAAACTGAGCTTGTTACCGGCGGAAGAAGCTAACTCATGCAGGTAGCTACCGTTAGCCACACACGCTAACTTACCTGAACGAAGGTGGTTTTCCCGGACCCCGCCATGCCCAGCACGATCAGACACACGGGTTTGTCCCGGGCAGCAGCTCCCGGTGTCCCGCTGTCTCCCCCCGCTCCTGAAAGCTCCTGGTTTTCCATAAAATCCTCCTCAGCTCCGGGACTCTGCGTCGCATCAGCCATGTCGTCTGTGGGAAGCGGCTGCCGTAAAGCCGCCGCTACTGTCGTAAAAGACCGAGAAGGAAGATTCAGAGTAAATTAAAAACAAAATGCGGTGATTTATAAATCCAGCATTCAATTTAATAAAATACAAAGACAAGATATTTGATGATCAAACTAACAAACTTTACTGTTTTCTGTAAACACACTCATTCTGAATTTGCCTGCAACACGTGTTCAAACGTTGGCTCCAGGTGTTCCATCACCTTTTCTTTGAACACTTTGGGAACTGACGACACTAACTCAGCTGCTGGAAGTGGATTTCTTTTCATTCTTGCTTGAAATACGTCTTCAGTCGCTCAGCACTTTGGGGCCTCTGTTGGTGTATTTTGTGCTTTATAATAAAGCTCCACAGTTTTTCAGTGGGGAAGGTGTGAATGTGTCTTTTTGTCCTCCTGGAATAAGCAGGACGTCCCTGAAAAAGACGTCGTCTGGATGGCAGCACGTTTTGCTCCACCACCTGTTTGTACCTGTCAGCATTAATGGATCCTTCACAGGTGTGCAGGTTAACCATGAGCACGAACACACCTCCATCACAGAGGCCGGCTGTTCAACTTTGTGACAGATGCTCCTTCGTCTCTTTAGCCCAGAGGACAAGACGTCCACGATGTCCAAAAACCATCTGAAACGTGGACTGGTCAGACCAGAGCACACCTCCTCCACCTGCTGCTGCTGCTGGTGTCAGCGTGAGGAGGATCTCTTCATCTTTACAGTGATAAAGCTGCCAGGAAACCACAAGATGGCGCTCCAACACCACTGTGAGCCAGACCCTAGTCAAGACTCAAGAGTCAAGATTTCTTTATTGTCATTGAGCATGAACATGTCAATGAGATGTGCATTGCAGCTCCTGTTAGTGACTGTTAGATACAAGATAAAAAGAAAGACAATAAAATAAAGATAATAGAATAAAATAAACTAACATGCAGTAAAAAATATCCGCAAATGCAATAAAAATATACCAGAAATAAAAAATATACTAAAAAAATAAAATATACCAAGAACAGCTGAGAATATACTAAAATGTATTTACTGAATGCAGCTGACAATTTAGGTAAACGTGTGTGTACTTAAATGTAAAAGTACACAAAAGGTGGAGGTGGAGGTGGAGGTGAAGGTGGAGGTGGAGGTGGAGGTGAAGGTGGAGGTGAAGGTGGCCAAAGTGCAGTGGCATCGTGTTGGATCCCAACTCTACAGGTGATTGTTTAATCATTCATTTAGTGGGTAGTTATATATATATATTTAAAATAGTTATGCACAGTGTAATGGTACAATATGTACAGATTCATTCTCTGAAACCTGTAATCTGTGCCGCACTGGGGGGGTCCTGACTCAGCGGGGGTCAAAAACCACAGCATCACCCACAAATCAGATGACCTTGATGTCATCAGGTGATGTGACCTGTGCAGCTTTGTGACAGTTCCAGGTCATTCTCTGTTCATGTGCAGGCACTGTGACAAAAGATAAGATGTTGAAGTGTCTTTCTGAGCCTCCGAGCGTCTGATAAACCCTCAGCCTGGTAATCACCTGCTGCACAGTTTAACAAATGTGGGTCAGGTGGGTCATCAGGTACAGCTGAGGCGGTTAAATATGATCCGAGTTTCACAAAAACACTTCGCTAACACATGCTGGACACACTGATGTGTTTATAAAGTGATCATGAATAATTAGCAGTCTTCTACATGCTTGATGTTCAATAATCGAATCTTTTTCTCACTGGAACATTCGTCTCTCTGCATTCATACGTTAGGTTTTATCATCATCGTAGTCTCTTGTGATTTTGGTCCATCTTTAATCTCTTTTCCTCTCTAACTTCACGGTGAAGAGTCAGAGCTGCATGTTTCTGTTCACCACATGAGTGGAATCAGCATCTGATGGTGATCATCAGCCTCTCACCGTGGACTCACTCCTGGAGCAGAAGGAAGAACAGACACAAAGCCAGTGGAAATTATTACAGAGACACAACACGGCTCCTGTCGTCATGGTAACGGGGCTGTATCACACAACACTGAGCTCCCCAGTGTGAACTGGACTCGGTGCAGTCACTGGGTCAAATATGTGACCTCCCCCTCCAGAGTGCGGCCGGCGGCGTGTTTCCTGCACGCTGAGCTCATCCCGCCGGGGGCTCGTTACCGGGACTTTACACAACGTTTACATAATGTCTGGCTGAGACGTTCTCATCTTTACCCGTGTGATTTCCTCGCCAACACGCTGTTTGTTGGAGGGAGCCTTTCACTGCCGGTGACGGTTGTAGTTGTGAGCCCACAGAGCTCTCACCAGCTCGTTCGGCCTCTTTTAGCTCCTCGTTTTGGTTTTATGACTCATTTCCTGTCTGGTGGGTCTCAGCGTTTCCAGCAGCAGCCGTTATCTGATAGGCCCGCTGTACTCTACCTGCTGACACGAGCTGGTCGACACAGCGGCTACAGAGCGAGATGTTTCCCTCGGGAGCTGCTGGAGGAGACCAAAAACAGAGCTGAAACAGAGAGAATACTCATCAAAAGAGGACTGGGGTTCACTCCTCAAAGCTGCAGGGGCTCGGCCTGACAGACTCAATGTCCATCTGCTGTTTGCTCGTTTTCAGCGGGGACAGAAGATGTGGTCGAGGTCGTTTTCACATTGTTCGAATAAACGTGTTGATTTAACAGCTGTTTTAATCCTTCCAATCAGAATCAGGGATCACCGTGGTCCTGTGACAACAAAACATGTACTGCAAAAGTCCAGAATCTTTCCTATGAATGTTATAATAAGACAAACTATAAAAAAATGTGTTTTAACATGAAAAGTGTTAAAAATATTGTTCACTATACAAAGAATATGTGCAACACAGATTTGTGTTCATGTGGTGGGAGTCTGTGTCAGAGTCCTTGCTGAAGAGGACAGCTGCTAATTCAGATGCTAAAAACTGCATCATAATGTAAATCATCGCAGTTTTAATTTTCAAACATGCTAATCTTGTCCTCTGAAATTTTCCTCCACGCTTGTGATCTTTCACTCCGGCTCCGGTGGGATCAGAGAGTAATGTTAGAGCGCAGAATTAACATTTCCTCTGTTCTTCTCTTCAGAAAATCTGTCGCCACCACAGATCCAACACACTCCTGTTGGGTGTGTGTCAGAGAGGTCAGCCAAAGCTACATTCTGTTGAACTTTGGCTGCAAAACGAGTGAAGTTAATGCCACTGTAACTCACACAGCTGCCCTCCCCCTGAGTCTCCTGCACAGCGTCACACATGTTGGTATGAAAGCCTGTGAGATTTGTGAAAATATGTGTGTTAAACCTGTACAGCAGCGTCCTTATCTGCCCACTATGGCAGCAAAAGTTCACATCCCCGAGATTAATCAGGGGGTCTGCAAACAGACTGACAACAACAAATAAATACATCTAACACGTCCCAGTGGAAAACTCAGACTCCAGCATTACAAATAAGACTGAAGTGGAAGAATTCAGCAGTGATAAATCACAAACAGAGAAGTGAAATCATATCAAACGCTGTCTGTGATTGAAGAATCTCACTAAATGTCTCCACTCAAACGTTCACTTCCTCGCATGCCGTCCACGTCCAACGCTTCTCCTCTGAGTGAGAGGAGTTTGCAGCAAATGCAAATTAATGCAGTGTGTCTTATTAAAATGCATCTGGTTAAAAGAAAGGAAATATTCAGTGAGTGCTAATGCGCAACATTATAATTTTAAAACTTCCCTTTGTAGTTTGTGTTTCATCAGAGCCGGGTGTGATGAAATGATTGTGACACTTTATTAGCGATTCATGTGAAGATGAGAGAGGAAAGCGTACGCAGTCGCTTCGGTTTCATTACAGGAATGTCAGAGCAGCTTTTTATCTGAATCTCACTGAGTTTAACAGCTGCATAGTGAAACAGCACCAAAAGATGAATGTTCCAGTTTAAACCCTGCAGATCTCTCTGCAATTAAAACACAGTTCAGACACTTTTGAAGACCTTTCATTTTCTAATAATCGACCTCCACACATCATGGATTCAGAGGGAGAGCTGCAGCTTGTTCTTCAACATCATCTGTTCGTAACTGAACCTTATTGACAGAAGCTGCTCTGTTCACTGGCAGCTCTCTGGAGTCTCTTCAGACCTGCGTTAAGTTACTGCTAATGCAAGCCGAGCACTTCCTCCTGCTGTTGTCACAATAAAAGCATCTGCTTTGCATAAGACAAACGCAATTACTGTAAGATATAAAAGAAACAGCTATCAAGCTATCAGCTGCACTGCTTTGCTTAAGGGTGTAGCTAGCTTAGCTTAGTTACTGTGAGCCTTGTCTTTCAGATGAAGTCACATCATTTTCTGAACTCTGAGTTGCTCGTCTGCTCCATGAAAGCAGCTCCAGTCACAGTTCATGCAGGTTATCTTCAGCCTGAAGGTTTTCCTGCCTCCTGCATGGTTCGAATTGCTGGTTGAGTTAGTGGTTGCACCTTTTTAACAAAATGCGAAAAAACAAGCAATCTTAGAATTTACAGGTGTACCGTATTAATAGACAACATTTCTGAATGTGACAGGTAGTTAAACAGCATATACACGCTGCAGAACAGCAGCCAGCGTCTGGTCCGGTCGGCCTGTCGCTGCTGCTTTGGAACAGTCATGTATGTTGTTTATGGGGGTCTATGGGAGGTATGAGGACCTGTGGTTTCTTGTTTTTCTGAAGCAGCAGACTCTGATGAAGGGGGTCGAGGCTCTTCACTTTTTCTCACCTTGTTCTCATTTCATCCCTTCTGTCAGCATGAACTCATCGGCTAAAACAGCAGCTGCTTGTCACTTTTTGCTCATTTCAGAGTGAACGAACATCATCAGGGAGACAGTTTTTAAATTCTTCAGGCAAGACGAGTCGGCTAAGGTCTTATTTGTTTTCTGCTTTCAGAGAGTCGCACCAATAAAGGTCTCCTTTTCTTTCTCTCTTCCAAAGAGTTGACTGTCGGGACTCAGGGACTAAGATAAGATAAGATAATCGTTTATTATTCCCACAGAGAAATTTGCAGTATTACAGCAGCAAAGTGGATCGTGTACGTAAATAAGCAAGATATGACCAAAGGAAGGGACCAGCCTGATGTTTCTGACCACATCAAACCCAGACGGCTCAACGTTAGCGGAGCTCATTAGCGTAGCTAATCTTTCTTCTCTGAGGAAACGATAATGTTCCAGATGTATTTGTTTCTCTTCAGCAGCCGCTCCCTGTGCTTATCTTCCAGCTGCAGTTCTCGTAAAGCCGGTTCCCTTCACCTCCACTCAATGGCAGCAGCTGACACATGAGGAGGTTGGTGGTGGGGATGCAGCCTGCAGGATATTTTCAGCTCAACCCCTCCTCCAATCACTGAGCCGGCCTCCGAACCTGCTCGATCAATCGATTAATTGATTCGCTGATTAATTGTTTCAGATGAACTTTTAATGAATTTAATTTATAACAAAATGCTCACAGTCATGGTCACTTTATTTTCTACACACTGCCATTTGCTGTATATACTCTAATACTTTTTATTACTACTGTTTGCTTTTTTTGATATTTTAGTTGTATGTATATAATTTTTACTGCTTGCTATTTGGTATTTTATTGTGTATAGTTTGTTCTTTATAGTCCTATTCCACTTATTTTCACTAATTTCACTGTTTGTAATGCTGCTGCTACAGCATCTATCTATCTATCTATCTATCTATCTATCTATCTATCTATCTATCTATCTATCTATCACATTTCATAAACTCTTCATATGTTTTTTGCAGAAAAATCTTAATTTGTGATGCAGCAGATGCAGAAAGTGACATGAAAGAAAAACTCAAAGTCAGAACTTCAAATTTGTACTTACAGCTTGAGTAAATGTACTTCAAGCTCCCTTCATCCTACATTGAGCGTTGGTGAAATCAGAGAAGCTCACGCTCTCATGACATCACAGCAGATGTTGTGTGGACATGTTGTCCGTAAGCTCAGCGTGTGAGGTTCAAACTGTGGATCCTCCTGCTCCTGCTGTGGTCACTGCTGCAGTCTCCTGACTCCTCAAGCCGCTCGTCTGAGAACAAAAAGCTGCTCCTGATCACAGGAGGAATATTCAGCCGAGTCTCCGGGCTCAATAATTCATGCTTACAGAGGAGCGCTGAATTATTGAACTGAGCTGTTAGTCCGATGATGACTCACACACTGTTTCTCTGAGAGCGTGAAGCTTCGGTTTCCTCTGATCACCGAGGGGACGTCTGATGTTCTATCAGCTCGGCTCTGATTGGTCAGACCGGCTGATCTGTGCAGGAAACAGGCTGAAACGTGTGTCATCAGCTGAGCCTCAGCCTCATCACCTGCCCATTCATTCATTTAGTCCTACAAAAGTACTTCTTACTAGTGGGAACAGACAGCGGTGGAAAGGAACTGAGTACGTTTACTTGAGTACTGGACTTCAGTACAATTTGGTTTGGGTATTTGTACTTCTCTTTTGTAGTTTGATACCAGTTACTTTGCAGATCCAGATAAGTCATACAAAACATAACTATAAATATATACACACACACACACACATATATACAGACTCCCCAGCAGTACATAAAGTCATTATGAGGTCCACCTTTACCAGCTGCAGCATGAAAGTGATGAACACATTAATGCAGTAATAATTATTGTAGAAATACTCTGTTACAAGTTCAAGTCCTACATTCAAAATGTTCTGGATATTATATCATTGGATTATTATAACTGATACATCCATACATCCATTGATACATCCATGTGTTCACCACTGTAATGTTGCAGCAGGTAAAGGTGGGCTTTTAAATACGTGTGAAGCTAGCTTTTTACCCCAGAAGTTAGTTAATAATAATAATAATAATAATAATAATAATAATAATAATACATCATATTTAGATTCTGCATTATTGTGAAACTGCAGAGTAAATAGTAAATTTTATTAAACAAATGTAATGGATCAGACGTCTAAAGCAGCAGAAACAGAATCATCCCTTTGACAACACAGAGGGATAAATATTTGTAGCGTCTTATTCTTTCATTGAAACAAACATGTGGAAACTCCACTGAGGTCTCCGACCTGCTCTGCAGTTACATAACAGCCGGTCTGCTGTGCAGCCGCCAGTGATGCTGCATTCACTTCCTGCAGAGCAGAGCAGCAACGCTGCAGGACTGCAGCTCCAGTTCTTTAAAAAACACATTTTTCTTCTTGTCAACAAATCTCACATCAGAGCCAAATCATCACTGGAGGCACTCGATCTACTAACAAGTTTCATGTGTGCATCACAGCCTGATTTATCGTTTTCCACAGAGCTCCACTGTTAATAAAAATGAAGTTTATTTAGAAAGAAAGAAATTCATGTATAGAATGCACAAAGTGCTGAACAGAAAAGCAGACAGTCCTGGCATTTATGATGAAACAATGAAAAAAAAAAACGTTGGGTTGTTTGGACTTTTGTCTCTAACCCCCCCCCCCCCCCCCAGTAAGACATGTGTCTCCTTCTCCTCCCCGCTGTACGCTGGATCCTGTTTTAAACTGCAATGCTGGTATCTCCTCTGCAGACCTGCCGTACTGGGACCCCCCCCCCCACTCAACCCGGCTGAACTCTGTGCTGGTATGTGAGTGTGCAGAGGCTCAGTTTAACCCTTTAAAACACAGCGTTGCCACCAGCTGTTACAGCCAGAAGCTGCTCTTCATCAAGTCAGAAACATGACGAAGGATTTTCTTTCACAGCATTTAGAGGAAAGTCGGACGCTCCGAACATCCAGACCTGTAGATGATATATATATATATATGTTCTGATGATCACAACTACGAACAAAAACAAAGAAACTGCTGCATTTTAGACGAATCTAATCAATGACTGTGGGCTGTGGAGACATGAGCTAACTGTGTGTGCGTGTCTGCGTGTGAAAATAACGACGGTGGTTATGATGTCATGTTTTTAAATGGTTACAATCATAGAACAAATAACTTATAATTAGTTTTAATTCCAGTTTAATTTCCTGCCTGTTTCCATTGGCTACCAGCTCATTTCTGACCAGTGCTATTCATCAATCGTTGGCCTTTATTTTAAGACAAAAAATAAAAAAAAGGAACCTTTGAAAACAAAAAACATGTAAGTGTTTTCCACTTTTCACAGGGAATAAAAAATGTCCTTTTATTTACTCTAGAATAACCATGAGGCTGGACTCACAGTGATGTGGAGCTACAGTTAGAAATGAAGAGGACAAAACAAAGAGAACAACGTCGGTAAATGAGACAGCATCAGCATGTTCACTGTCTCTGTGTCTCCTTCATGTTGTGTCTCGGCGCCTTGAGACGGGGCGACGGTCAGTGAATGCATCATTGCATTTAGCTCCTCGCTGCTTATATCTCAGTAACGTTGTGTCTCTGCGAGTGATGTTAACTAATTCAGTTACTGAGTAAATTTGTGCTGTTTGGTATTTTTGTCTGTTGGTGCATCATATGTTTGACAGTTGACGCCCATGGATATGGACCAATAGGAACCAAACTGCACTGAGCATTAGACAACAGCAACAGGCAGGCCAGCATGTATGAGAAGCTAAGCTAACATTAATGTCCCCATATGGAGGGTTGAGGATGTAGCTGTAGCATTGTAGCATGAACCTACAGTTGGCCAGCTTTTGTTTTTATGGGCAGGTGAACGTCAGCTGTCAACCTTCCTGCAGATGTTTGCTAAAGAAATATCACAGCGTTAATATTATCAGTCACTTCAGCTGCTTCCCTCAAACTCCAGTAAGCATTTTAGAGAACAGGTGAGTGAATGATGAATCCAGGTGAGCAGGAAGGTGTGTTCAAACAACCACAGTTTGACTTTAATACAAGCTAACAGTTGAAGCTGGGTGGTAGCGCTAGCGGCTGTGACTGGTGGACGTTGATTAGATGGATGTCTCACCTCGATTGATACCCCCACCCACATCACAGGTGAGGCTGTACTTGTTGCATCTTCAGTTTCTTTTTCTCATTTTCTTCTTTGATGAGCACCTGATTGTTCGCGACTGGACGTTTTGAAAGCTTACTGGGTTGCTAGTTTGCTAAATGTTAAACTTTTGATATTAGAGTACAGGGTGACAGACCAAACCATTTTTTGCATTAAAGGGGGGGACAGTGAAACTGTTTTTGAGGACTATGTCAAGGAAAATTAGCAAGATAAAGAAATAAGCTTTTATGTACCTGACAAATAGAGCTACAATTAAAGTTTCCACAAATATGCATTTGTGACAATAGTCCCAGCAGACTGTTTAAAGGTTAGAGCAGTCCTGGTCCTGGAGTACCGCTGCCCTGCATGTCAAATGAATGGCTCGTTATCAGGCCTCAGCAGAGCCCAGTAACGAGCTGAGCATTTGAATCAGGTGTGCTGGAGCACGGACACATCTAAAACATGCAGGGCAGTGGTACTCCAGGACCAGGGCTGGGAAACACTGGGTTAGGGGTGTCTCTTGACCTGCTGCTCGCTCTGCGTCGGCGGCCATGTCTGCGCGCATCACCTCGGTCCGGCTCGTCCTTTTCTTCAGTCGATGTGACTTCGGTGTCGTTCAGGACAAAACACCTGCTGAGAGCTTCACTCTCGTCATGATAAATGATGGCCGCTCTCAGAGTTCGAGGTGGAGGGAGGAGGAGGGAGGAGGAGGGAGGAGGAGGGAGGAGGAGGCAGCGCCTGGCAGAGAGGCGTCGACGCTGATGGATGAGGCTGTGGGACAGTGACAGAGGCGTCACAGCGCCACCTCTCCTCCTCTGTGTTTAATGACAGCTCACACTTCACCGTCAGCTGCTGCAGCTCCAGAGCGGCAGGTATTGTTCACCTGGTGGCTCGCTGGGACACCTGCTGGTCAGCTCTCATTGGTTCACTTTTATTATGTGATCTGAAGCATCTTTATGAACCTAAATCCACTTTATAAAACAAGTGAAAATGTGTGTTTGACGTCCTGAGAACAGGTCGAAACAAACCGAGTTCAAGACAAAGACAGAGGGGATAATCTGCTCAGGTTTAGTTCTCAGTTCTTCTTCATCAGCAGCTGAGCTGGACTGATCTCACTTCAACACACCTGAGAAAGTAATCTGACTGTAAGGTGCAGCAGGTTCGTCTGTTCACTGTTTGATGAGTCATCACTCTGAATCTGTTGATTTTCATCTAAACTGTCCAATAAAAACACAGCGAGGGAGAACGAAGCAGCAACTTTAATGAGTGTGTGTGTATTTATTTGTGTGTGTAATGTGTGTCTATGTGTGTGTGTGTGTGTGTGTGTGTGTCATGTGTGTCTGCTTGTGTGTGTGTGTTTTGTGTGTGTGTTAGTGTGTGTGTCAGTGCGTGTGTGTGTGGGAACGCAGCCTTCAGGCTGTATGTTTCTGTGTGTACAGACTCGGTGAGGGTGAGGAGGGTGAGGAGGGTGAGGCAGCTGTCGGCTCTGGCAGCTCCACCCTGACGTGTCCTGTGATCACAGCAGGGTGTGATGGTGGTGATGGGGGGCGACGCAGCCTTTAATCACACCTGCTGCTCTGACTTCTTTGTGAGGGTGAACCTGTTGACTTCCAGTCTTCTAATGATAACATACCAGCGTGATAACTTGTACTGGCTGAATATAGATTTAATTACTGGAGCTCGTTGGGCTGTAGCTGTCGCCAGTAATGAGTTCAGTCGTACTGGCTGGAATCCCGTGGAGCTGCATCAGAGAACCTCCAAACAGCTGCTGAAGAACCTGCAGAACCTCCCCAAGAAGCTCTGATGCCTTCTCAAAAAACTACAACCAGCTCAGAATCCACTAGATTAGCTGTGAAACCCCCCCAAGAAGCTATAGAGCCCCATAAAGACCCTCTGGTACCTTTTGAGGAACCTGTCTAACCTTCTCTAGAACCTGAGGAACCCTTCAGCACGCTCCTCAAAATGAGTTGAGTTGTAGTTATAGAAACCTGAAAGACTTGAAACCTCTATGATATCTTTAAGAATCTGTGGAACCTCCCTGGGGCCCTCTAGAACCCTCTCCAGAACCTTTGGAGCATCCTGAGTATTTGCATAAAACCCCCAAAATAAAGAACGTGTGAAAAGTTTTGTAAAAACCATCTCACGTTCTCAGGAACTCTACAACTTCTAAACTCTGCTGGAACATCTTGAAGAACTTGCAGAACATTCACTGATGTCACTTTTTGTTTCTATTAAATACGTTCCTTTTAAAATGTTCCTTCCCACCACAGAGGACAGTTCTTTGAGGTCAGCTGTTGGTCAGCAGGAGCTCCGCCTGTGTTCAGAATAAGTTCCTCAGATGTACCATCAGGTCCGTGAGCCGTCAGGTACCAACAGGTTTAATAAAACAAAGACAGTTCCTGAAGGATTGAAAACATGTTTTCAGGCACTAACACACACTGAAAGAAAAAGTTTACATACTGTAGATTTGTTAGTGATTGTTATCATTGTTACTTATTAGTGTTGTCATAGCAGCCAGTTCTCCATCACACACATTTGTTGGAGTTACTGTGACCTCTGACCTTTGACCTCCGGCCTGTTGCTCGTGTTTCTGGAGTTGGAGAGTCCGTAGACGTCTCTTTTTATTGGTATTCCTGATCATCGTGTCTCCTCGGTGATGGAGGATGTTGGGTCAAAGTGTGACTCCTGTGATCAGATCGGTGCAGAGAAGCAGCAGCTGGAGGCGGGCGGAGGGTTTCTTTACGCCGCGGTGAGATGGAAAGGAGTCAAATGTGAGCGTTCCTGAGGCTTTTCACTGCAGGCGAACGAAGACCGCCAACTGCTTCAGTCCTCATCCCGGCTCTAAATAATCACCATATTCAGCTCTTTTATTTCAACTGAACTAATTAAAGTGATGAAATCTGGAGCAACATCCTCTTTTTAAAATCTTCCAGGCACTGTGAAGCTTTTGGCAAAAGGAAATTAGCGGGAGAAAAGGCTGATGATGAAAAGGTAGAGAGGGAGGCGGTAACACAGCTGGCAGGGTTCACTGAGCGGAGGAAGGCTGCAGGGGAGTCCAGGACTCAATGAAAACCAGGTCCAGTGTGGAGATAATTAAGACTCTGGTCAGACCGAGCGCTGCAGCTAACGGCCGTCTGCAGTATCGAGTCATCTGTCTCATCTGACTGCATGGTCTCGATAAGGTGATCAATCGTTTTATCGATAAAATGTGAGAAAATAATGAAAAACGTCCATCACAGCTTCCCGGAGGTCCACAAATCACCTGTTTTACCAAAACAACAGAACCAAAACCAAAACCAGTGGTGGAAGTAAAGGAAATACTGACACTGGAATTAGCATCCAAATACTCTTAAAGTACTAAAGTAATACAAAAGACTCGTTTCTGAGTAATATGATTGATTAGAATCGTGGAGGCGTCGTGGCAGCAGTGGAGCTTTTAGCTTTGAAAAATAATTAGTGTCTTTACTCAGTGGGGATTTATTCAACTGCATTCCACTGATTTTGATTCGCATTAAATTTGATCGTCATGTTGTCACAGTAACGAGTCGTCCTCGGCTCCGATATCTTAGAGAAATATTGCAGGAATCTGACATCCGAGGCTTGTTTTGAGTCGGTGACAGTTTTCATCGTCTGAGTTATCAGAACCAAAAAGATCTAAATATAAAGATCCCACAAGGATCTTATTTCAACCTACTTCTTGGAATATTTCTCTGCACTCTGCCTTTGCAGGATAAATACAGAAAAGGCACAGTCTGTATCTGAAGGCTCCATGTCATCCTCCCTCGCTGTCAGCGCCCTCAGGCTCACTGTCAGCTGGAAAACACTCCAAACGTCACATTTGTTTTGCCCTTTTAGAAAGTTGCTGTTTATTACTGCCTGCAGGTGAGTTTCACCTCCATCACTGGGCACCAGGAATCCTCCCAGCACAGACAGACGGTCGCAGTTCAGCAACATAACTGGAAATATATATATCTGCATAGGTTTAGTATTTAAGGAAAAAAGAATGTACATTTACTTCAGTACTGGACTTAAACATAATATATGATGTGATGCAGTACTGTACTAATGTACACAGTGTAATGACAAACTACATCATTAAAAAAAAAATTACTAATAATAAGAAGAAAAATTTTATTTGTACAGCACCTTTCAGGAACTGCAGCTCAAAGTGCTTTAAAGAAAAAGAACGTGCACAGAGTGTTTTACACAGAAAAGACAGAATTAAGACTTAAAAACAGATAAAAACTGAATGTGAAATAAGATGGAGAATAAAACCCACCTGATAATGACAATGATGAAAATAAAAATAAAGACAAATACTAGAATCGAGGTAAAAATAGAGTTTATAAATATTCACATAAAATGAGTATTTAAGCCATGGCTGTGCTTTAAGAGATCCATGTACATGTTCTCTTCATTTAAAGGTTGCAAACAGTCAAACACAACAGGTACAGCTGTAGCCGTGTGTCCTGTGGGGTGGGGGGTGGGGGTGTCGGGGTCATGAGGAGCAGCAGAGGGGTCAGGGGCTCCGCAGTGTTAGAGGATGTTCATTCAGCTGCTGTGCACCTTCACTTCTCTCTGTTTATTCACTGTTACTGACTTCATTCTTTTTCTGACAGACCTCAGACCGGATTTGTTCGCGGCTGTGGATCCGGTCCGGGTGTCGGCCTCCAGGGAAGGCAGTCCCGCTCTCTACAGCGCCGCCCTCCCTCCCTCTCAGCCCGGCTTCTTCTCCTCCGCACGGCGCTCACAGCAGCGACCTGCCAGCCGCCGAGCAGCCGCCGAGCAGCCGCCGAGCAGCCGCGCTTCTCCCGCTGCCTGAACTCTGCGCCCCCGCCCCCCCGGCTGCTCGCTGGATTTGTCGTTTGCTGGATTTTGTTCGGGTTTGGACTTTTATTCGGCGCTGGAATGGAGTCGTCCCCGCAGGATTCGGGGAGCGATCCGGGTGCTGAGCCCAGCACGCCGGTCACGGAGACGCCGGCGAGCCTGGAGACTCTGCGGGGTGGAGAGCACCTGACTCCGGCCAGGAGGCACAGCAGCTCCGGGTCCAGCTCGTCTGGCTCCGGCTACAGCAAAGGTAAGACTTGAGCTGGTTTTCAATGTGAGCTGTCGGCTGTCGGGCTGCAGCAGCAACTTCTGTCTGTTCACACCGCTTCGCTCTCTGACACGTTCCCACCTCCACACACACACACACACACACACACACACACACTCATGAAGCACTCCTGCGCGGCTCCGCGTGACACTTTCCCACCGGAGGCTCTGGGGCCCGTGGAGCCGCGGGAGGTCACTTAAAGTCGGACAGGGAGGGAGCTGACAGCCGCTGACTGTCCGGCTGGAGGAGCGTCATGAAGTGAGGGAGAAACGTGAATGTGAGGGATGTTTCCTGCTTTGCTTTCTCGGTCCATTGAAGGTGAACAACCATGTTTAAACGTCCATCTGTGTGTGGACACTCTGTTTGTCTTCTCCATGAAGACGCTGTCTCTGTCTGGTGTGGAGGAACTTGACCTCGGCTGCGTCCACAGCTTTGAGCATCGATTAGTCGATTAGTCCATCCATAAATTCACTGGCGACTATTTTGATAATGAACTCATCAGCAAAAAAGCCAAATATGTGTCAGTTCCCTTCAGATTTTCTATATTTTATTGGTAGTTTTTATAGTTTAGAGCAGAATAAGAAGGTCACTTTGTTATAGATGGATCTGCCGCTCCAGAGCATCTACAGCAGCTTTTATTGAATGTGACTTCTTCATTGAGCGCTGGTGTATTTTAACTCTACAGGCCACTTCTGTATTATTGGAGGGTCAGCTCCCTCCACCGGACCCCCCACCCCACGTCTGGTTCCGGCCTCTCACACGTGAGGATTTGGTGCTTTTGGTTGTCATACGTGATAATAACCTTAACATCTCTGGGTTGTGGACCGCTGGTCATTCAGTTCTGACTGACTGGTGGGGAGTTCCAGACATTCACCCTCTTGCAGGATCATTCACACCTCGGGAGTTGTTGAGGTCACATGAGTCATGGTGTGAATGGGTGTTAAGCTGCCTGGGGAGGGATCTCCGGGCTGCATTGTAAGTGGTGTTGTAGACCACCTCCTCGGTTCAGCGATGGTTCTTCCAGTTTGACTCAGATGGCTTCTTTCACTCCTCTCTCTCTCTACATTGTTGTCCTCAGATGAGCGTCCCTCGTCCTTCAGACTTGGTGGACGGCTGAGTCCTGACCTGAGCTGTTTCCTGTCCGGTGCTGCTTTGCTCTGCTTGTGTCTGGGTGTCACTGGGCTTGAAGTGCACAGGGGGGTGTTCACAGACATTCAGCTCTGGGAAACCTTCAGGCAATATAGACAAAAGAGTCATCAATTAAAAACAGGAAGATTATTATTGTTAGTTGCAGCCAAAAGAGGAACCCTGAATGTGAGACCTGATCACCGATGTCAGTGCTGGACCCCCCGCCCCCCACGCTGGTGGAGTCTGAATGAGAGCAGCAGGTTGATGAACATCGATTGATGATCTCCATTCATCTGTTTTTATCTCAAAGTGTTTCCTGTCTGAGGTGTGAAACCAGAAACAGACTGAGGGAAGAAACAATGACATCATGAACCATGTGACGAAGATGAGGAGGGGGCTGTAACCTTCCTCTCATGAACAGAAATGTCTCCGTCGTGTTTTCGTCGTTTGACCTCTGACTGCAGCTCTTTGACAAACGGTCATTAATGTTTTACTTTGATGACTTTCTGGAAATGCAGTTAAAATTTGTGGCTACATGTGGGTGTAATGATCTGCTGTCCACATACTTTAGGCCACATTAAGGCTGCCTTAATGATGAGCAGCGAACTCAATGGGACTCAGCAGGAAGGAAACTTACTTCATGGGATTGTTCATCGTTTGGAAGCTTCATGCTTTTCTTCGTCTCCTCTCATGTTGTGCTTTTCCTGCTCTGCTGTCGAGCTGAAATGATTGGTCGATTGACAGAACTGTTTTTGATAATTGATTAATTTAGTCAGTTTCCAAGCCAAAATTCACTGGTTCTCTGGTTCACTGGTTTACTGGTTCCAGCTTCTCAAATGAGCAGATTCAATGTTTTTCTTCATCACATATGACAGTAAATAAAAGATTTGAGGTTTTGGACTGTTGGCTGGACAGAACAAGGTATGTCAAGGTTCTGGGAAGGTTTGAGAGACAATCTTCACTGTTTTCAGACATTTCATAGACAAAAATGATGAACTCATGGAAGTAATGGACGGTTGCAGCTGCTGTCTTAACAGAAGAGTCTGAATCTGATTTGTTTGCAGTCAGCAGTGAATGTGTCTGCTGTGTGCAGCTCTCCGGCGGCTCGCTGTAGCCGGAGAGAGAGGCGCTCGCTTCGAGCTTCATTCAGCTTCTCACAGTCGTTTGTTACGTAACAGAAGTTCAAGGAGAACGAGGAAAAAATCCCAGTGAGGAAGTGTGTTTCAGTCAGAGCACGGAGCCGGGGCCGAGTCAACTGACAAATAAATAAATCTGAACTCAGATCAGTGGGTCAGATGCTGCGTTCAGGGGCACCTCGTAAACTCAGGGCAGAGCAGACACACACAGCCGTCACACCTCATCTCAAAGGAAAACACTAGTGGAGGTAGTATTCAGAGCTTTTACCTCAGTAAAAACAGCAACACCACTGTTTAAATATACTCTGTTGTACTGCATTCAAAGTAAAAGCAGTAAGTAAAAGGAAGTATTGGCATCAGGATATGCTCAAAGTACCCAAAGTATTATACAAGTATTCATTATGCAGACTTTCAGAGTCATGTATGCCACCTGAGTCTAAATACTGCTGCATCAATGTGTTCGTCACTGTGACGCTGCAGCTCGTTCATGTGGGGCTCATTTTAATCATTTGTGAGTTTAGTTTTAGTTTTATCTGTGATAATGCATCAGAATTTATTGATTGTATGTTGTGTTATTAATCTGCAAAGTAATGAAGGTTATCAGATAAATGCAGCGGAGTAAAAAGTAGAATATTTCCCTTTGAAATGTGGAGTAGAAGTGTGAAGCAGAGGAAACACTCACTGATCCTGACTCACCAGCGCTTTGAGAGTTTTGTCCTGGGTAGACCTGGGACAATGTGTCCATACTGGTGCCAGGTCTTTGTCACTAATCCTTTAGCAGCTTTTTCTTACCTCTTATTATCTGTTCATTATTTTTATAAAATAAATATTTTAGTCGTTTCCTCTGAGCCACAGAGCTCCATTAAACACATCAGTGAGCCTCACACATGTTCCTCCATCACCATGAACACCCCCCCCACAAACACACACACACACACACACACACACATCCTGCTGCCACAAACACTCACTGCAGCACCAAATGCGGATTCATCCGCCGCTGAAAATAGTCCCAACAGAAGCTCTGTTTCCTCCTGTTTGTGTGAGTGAGTTTGAGTCACTGAACTTTTAAACAGTGAAACTGAACATCTGGAAGGTGTTTCTACGAGTTTGCCTCCTCAAACAGTACTGAGGGACGGACTGACGTGCTGCTGGTTTGAGTCTGAACATGAGATTTGATTTGTGTTACGTTTCAGTGGCGTCTGTGATGTAGTTGTGTGTCTGGTTTTGAGTTCGCTGCAGAGTGACGTGTCCTCAGCCACTGTTCTGGAACATTGATAGAAACAAATCAACACTGCACAGACTCGATGTAATCCAGGAAATGTTCTGAGTCAAACAATCTTTGCAATGAAATCAACGCGCTGATAAACATTGAAAACGTGTGAGAGTGAATACTTTCCTCAAAGTGCCGTCATCTCGATCTGCGATTTCTGACGGCACTCGAAGGCAGCGGGCGTGTGTTACGTAAGAGGTGACGGGTTAGAAAGGCACAGAGCGACAGCTTCGAGAGCAGACCTGAGGACAGCTTCAAGGCTGGAGTCGCTCACTAACCTGCTGACCCACATTCCTGCAGCCTGCAAACTTCATTCATCAAGCTGAGACTCTCTGAACAACAGGCCCGAGCACTGCTCTGAGATCTGCTCATGCTTTCACTGGAAAATCACGAAAAGTGTCCTCACTTCTGAAAGGAAGCAGCGTCACAAACAGTCCGCTGTGTGTTCGTGTTGGGCCACATCGTGTTGTTCACGAAGATATTTGTGCTCCTGCTTTGACTTTGTAGTTAAATGGTTTCTGTTTGTGTCTGTTTTAATTGTGTTTAATGTTGATGAGCTGTGGGGAGTCTGCGCTGAAAACTCACATCACAAACATCACAAACGTTGTCTAGAAACTCCTCCATCAGCTGCTGGAACACGATGGAAGAATTTATGGATGAGTGTAAAAAATGTGATTTGAAACACTAAAGGTCAGATGGCACCGCTTCAGTTTACACAGAAATCACTTCCTGAAACTCGCTGACAGTAAAGGTTGAAAAGTCCTATTGGTCCTCACAAAGATGGAAGTACACACACACACACACACACATACACACGTGTGCACACGTATACACACGCACTCACACACATACATACGCTCTCAAACACACACACATTCACACGCTGCGTTCAGTGTCTCCGTCTCGGCAGCCTGTCTGTCCTCGTGCTGCTCCGATGTTGCGTCCTCACTTGTCGTTTTGTTTTCTTCTTCGTCTCTTCCGGGATGAGACGGGCGTCTCAGCCCCTCGAGGTTCAGCTGTCTCGCCCCCACAGCTCGTCTTTCTCCTTTCTTCTTCTTCTGCTTCCAGTCAGTTTTAGCTTCATCTTCCCGTGTCAGCGCCTCTCATTCTGGAGATGGTCTGGTCTGCTCTGGTCTGGTCTGCTCTGGTCTGCTCTGGTCTGTTCTGGTCTGGTCTGGTCTGGCCTGGTCTGGCCTGGTCTGGTCTGGTCTGGTCTGGCCTGGTCTGGTCTGGTCTGGTCTGGTCTGGTCTGTTCTGTTCTGGTCTGGTCTGTTCTGTTCTGTTCTGTTCTGTTCTGGTCTGGTCTGGTCTGACCTGGTCTGGTCTGGTCTGTTCTGGTCTGGTCTGCTCTCCTGGTCTGTTCTGGTCTGGTCTGGTCTGGTCTGTTCTGGCCTGGTCTGGTCTGGTCTGGTCTGGTCTGGCCTGGTCTGCTCTGGTCTGGTCTGGTCTGTTCTGGTCTGGTATGTTCTGACCTGGTCTGGTCTGTTCTGTTCTGGTCTGTTCTGGCCAGGTCTGGCCTGGTCTGGCCTGGTCTGCTCTGGTCTGGTCTGGTCTGGTCTGGCCTGGTCTGCTCTGGTCTGGTCTGGTCTGTTCTGGTCTGGTCTGGTCTGTTCTGGTCTGGCCTGGTCTGGCCTGGTCTGGTCTGTTCTGGTCTGTTCTGGCCTGGTCTGGTCTGGTCTGGTCTGGTCTGGTCTGGTATGTTCTGACCTGGTCTGGTCTGTTCTGGTCTGGTCTGGTCTGGTCTGTTCTGGCCTGGTCTGGTCTGGTCTGCTCTGGTCTGGTCTGGTCTGGTCTGGTCTGTTCTGGCCTGGTCTGGTATAACCTGGTTGAGCCTGACCTGGTCTGTTCTGGTCTGTTCTGGTCTGTTCTGGTCTGGTCTGCTCTGGTCTGGTCTGTTCTGGCCTGGTCTGGCCTGGTCTGGTCTAACCTGGTTGAGCCTGACCTGGTCTGTTCTGGTCTTTCTGAACCCTGATTCTGTCCTGCTTGGGTGTAACTTTATCATTCAGCTTGATGGCAGAAGAGGCTGAAGACTTTGTTAAACTGCTCACACTGTAGCTGACCTTTGACCCCGTGAGGTTGGAAAGATCAGCGTGTTTGCTGTCAGCTCTCCTCTGTGTTATTCGGCCAATCAACATGGATTCTGGATCATGTTTCTGTAATATATCATAAATCTTGACGGCAGCTGTTCAGTGTTTTCTCCTCCTACAAACACTTCCTGTTGTTCTGAAACAGTCAGTCCATGTTTGGAGCCATTCGGAGACTCTGAGCCGTGGCTCTCAGGCATCAAAGCTTCTCTGGACTCAGGTCAGGTCAAAGGTCAGACACAGTTCAGATGGTGTTGCACATCAGCCCCGATGCACCTGCTGCAGCTCTGCTCAGACCTCAGATCAGTTTTACATGAACTGCTTCTGTCACTTTCAGGCAGGTTGAATGTGAGTGTGTGACCCAGTTTGAAGTGTTTCACTGACCGGGCGACTTGTGTGAAGCTATTTTGGCCGGCGGGCCCCCGGTGACTCTGTGGTTTTTTAATGCTGGAGGGGGTTTGGTGAGGTCCAGGCCGGATGTGAATTCCAGTGTTAACAGGATTTCATTATCTGATCAGCTTGACTTTTTACTCTTTTTCCTTATTTCAGACAAAGAGAAGCTGGGGTCTGAGTCTCTGAGGGTTTGGGGTTCTTGGCAGTTTGCAGGGTTGTGATTGGCTCAGAAGCAGCTGTGATGTAAACTGGCTGCAAGTTTGACTTGTTTCTCAGCGGTTCAGCAGCGTTTCCCGTTAACTTCGCTGTCTGGTGAAAAACTTTCTGTGATTTTTACTTTTCAGTTGATTTGATTTGACAAACTTCTGCCTTTTGGCTCATAAAACACTAAAACACGAGCACAGCCCCCCCTGCTGACCAGGGGTGGAACACACAGTGCTTGATAATAATAACAGTGAATTTCGTATAACTGATGGGAGTTTTATGGCAGCTAACATTAGCTAATGTATTTAGCTAACATGTCATCTCACCATGGATGCATCATACGTCCACAGACAGCGGCAGTGACGAAGCCAGCAGACGTCCGTCATCAGCTGCCCTGCAGTTATGTGCGACATTAACACTGAAACACGTCCCTGTGTCTTTTTTTGTCTTTTTCTGTCTTTTTCTGTGTGAAATGTAGTTGAAGGTGCAGAAATCTGACAGGACGTTGACTGAAAGCAGACTCAGAGGCTGTTAAATCTAGTCTGTGGTTTAGGCCTCCACCTTCAGCACCCTCTAAATTTTCCACCCCCTACCCGAACAAGGGTCTGTATCCAATCCCTACTTTCATCTTTTGACTCTACCTCTTTATTTTCCATCCCCTACCCGAACCAGGGTTTGTATTCCCACCCCGCTTTTTCTTGGTGCAGTTGGTGAGAGGCAGGGGTAGATGATGGTAGTGTGGCAATCGGCAGTTACATGTGGCATCTAGGCCTGTGGTAGCATTGTAGCAGCAATAGCTAAAGCGGTGAGAGTACGATAGTATCTTAGCAGTTAGTATTGGTAGCTAGCAATTAACATTAACAGTATAGGTGAATCTAGCTTTATTGTCTTCTTCTGTTCCTCTTAGCAGGTAGCGGTTAGCACGTAACATTAGCTAAATGGTAGCATCGGAACTGTATTGTCTTCTTCTGTTCTTCCTAGCGGTTAGCATTAGCATTAGCAATAGTTAAATGGTAGCATCGGTACTGGCCACTACCTGGAGCATCTCTGGGTCAGTTGAACGTGGCGGTGCTGTTTGGATTGTGTAGGAGCAGTGTGAACTGGCACTAGGGGGGGTGACTCTGGGACGCCGGAGTTCACTGCCTAACCTCCTGGAGGTGTAGTGGGACTAAGTAGGCGAAACACTGTTGAAGGGAGGTTTCCACCTGATGACCCACAGAGACATGTTAGGAATCACTGCTCTTTGGCAGGTATAGAGGCAGATTAGAGCTCCAAGGTTCTTCACTGAGAATGAATCCTCTTTTTGAGCACAAGTATCTTGTGTTTAAATTAACTGCAGCCATGCTAGCAGCTGTTAGCATGCTAATGCTATGTTGCTATGATATGTACCATGTTCATTATCTTGATCCAGCCTTTTACATGCTAATTGTCTCGGCTAATTAACACAAAGTACTGTGGCTGATGGAAATGTCTTTAGTTCAGTCAGAAATACATCTGAAATGATTTAGTGGATTAAAATTCAACTCATTGCATAAGCACCAGTGTGAGATTCAGCGTTGCAGCCTCGCGCTGATTCTGAACGAGCTCCATACAATCTGCTGAGTCCTCCTGTGGCCTGGTCTGTGTTCCCGCTGCAGATCTGCCCGGATACCTGCCCTGCCAGGAGGCCCTGACGTCTGATTGGTCACCTCTGATCTGAATATTTGAGATGATTCAGAGCTGAGCAGGTTCAGAGAGCACAGCTGAAGGTTTGAGGCTCGCCGCTAATTCAAACGTCCGGCCTTTAATTTACAGCCAATCACAGTGCAGTTCTGCTCGTCACATGATGCGCAGAAACACAGGCCTCAGGCCTGTTAGGACACGTCACGTCGAGCCATTAGCTGAAGAAGACCATGACATGCGGCTGAAAGCTAATCAAAAGCCGGGAAGTCGAGCGTGTTTTAAACTCATTCTGTCTGAAACTTTATTGAAAAACTTTCTGAAAACATTTTCACAAATCTTTGCCCAAAGAATCTTTCAGTCACTCGTGGATGTGGATCAGATCTAATTCACTTAACGCTGTACAATTATGATCATTAATAATTAATGATCGTTATTAATCATAATTGCTTGAATTCATATTTGTTCAACATCGTGTATTTTAAGCAAAGGAAGGTGAGAGGTGACTGAGAGAACTCATTGCAGCCATCTTCACTCCCTCTCCTCCGCCTCCTCTTCACAGCCGTACTTGCACTTCAGGTTATTTACCAAACACCTCCTCCTCTTCCTCCATCGGCTGAATTACTCCGCTCTGATGATAATTACCCAGAGTGCCTCTTGCTCTGGTCTGAGGCCAGCTGTTAATTAGCGCGTTGACGGCTCCTTTGTGCGGCGGCGGGCCCGTTTTGCCGAACACGCCTCGTCGCTCCCCGATACAGACAGAAGAGCGCCGTCATGGAAACTTCTTTATCTCTGTCAGAACTCGATCCGGCTGCAGGGTCAGACGGAGGAGACGAACATCTGCAGACAGTTTCGCTCCTCATCCAACCTGCCGGAAACCAGCTGGAGTCAGTACAACATCATGATTAGCATCAGCAGACGCTAAAGAAATCACAGTTTCACTGCATTAACCGTTAGTTTAGGAGCTTGATCAGTTTCTTTGACAGATTCGTCTTCAGGTCGATGAAACATTTTTAAAACCACCAAAATAAAGTGAATACTTCTTATCACTACTGTTTGCTACTTTTGATATTTTATTATATATAGTTTGTTCTTTATAGTCTTATTTCACAAATTTTCACTTTTTTCAGTGTCTATTATTACTTCTGTCTATCTATCTATCTATAAAATGAATATCAGGTTTTCCTTTGAGTCCAAAAGTATGCATGAGTCTTCCTGCAGGTGTTTCAAAGTAAAAGCCCACAACACGAGGCTTCACGAAGCTTTAAAGTTTCATTGAGATTAATTTCAACACGGTTGAAACTCCAGTGACGTTAAAATGCAGCGTTCATTGTAAACTGTGACCATTTCATAAAACTTTCATACTCACACATGATGTTTCTGTCAGTTAAATCATCACCTGTTCATCACTGTGGAACATCTGGATCTCAGAGCGCGCAGGGATCCAGAACACCACGATCGCCTTCATGCTCCCGTACCCGACGTGCTGAAGGCCGGCTGCCTCTCTCCGCTCCTGCTGTCCTCCCTTCCTCCTCCATCTGCCCTCCTCTTCCTCCTCCTCCCTTCCTCCCCGACAGGTGGCCGACCCGACCGCAAATATCAATTAGCAGTTAAAGAGAGTCAACTCCTGGTTGGACTCCGCTCAGAGAGTCCAGATGGCGAGGAGCGGCAAGTCAGAGCAGCCGAGGGAAATAAGAGAAGGTTTCCCCGGTTTGTCTCTCAGCTTCATGTTCATCACCATGACTGATGAATGCGTCCTCAGCTTCACTGAAACACTCCAGAAGAAATAAAACAGGTTTTCAAACGACTGTAAGTCAGGAAATGTCGCTTCCAGTGTTGTGAAGCTTTCATCTGGTTAAATCACGTTGTTCAGAGATACACCTTTACATCTTTAAATTAATGACATTTTTAGACCAGCATTCGTTTATGTGTGATGAATATCAATAAAATGACACTATAACGATGCTAGCTAACGATGCTGCAACATAACACTTCCATACAACGCTAGCCACAGCTCGCTCATCATCATAATAATATATAATAATAATAATAAAGATGAAGAACAAAGGGAAATGAATCGTGGCTTTAGCTTTGTAGATTAGATTCTGTAACTATTCACAACATTCACCGTTCCTGTTTGTACCAGCACGCACCTTTAGCACAGCTGCTAGCTAGCATAGCCAGTGGGTCCACTAAGCACACTAAGTTAGCAGCTTTAGCTGAAAACTGATGCTAACATTTTTCGTCATTTATTCACACTTTATTCACAGACATGTTTAGCTTTTGCTTCGTTAGCTGACTCGAGTGACAATTAGCACATGATCTGTTTATTCTTGGTTAGCAGTGCTACATGTCAGAGTTATATTAGATTGACCAAATTCCTGACGGTGTTTTAATAATAATGTCTAGAAGCTAGAGAAAATCCACATCCCCTCTGTGGCCAGTAGAGTTTGATTACATGTGGAATCCAGAACTGTGATCACCGTGATTGATTGATTGATTGATTGATTGATTGACAGCAGTCATGTTGTCTGTGCAGAGTGACACACACACACACACACA
>NC_055658.1:33072237-33109737 GCF_017976325.1 Chelmon rostratus
TTCTCCAAAGCTTGTGTCATAATCAGTAGTAAAGGTGCGATGTGGCACATGCATGAGTGTGTAGACCTGCAAGAGGCACAAACTGGACCTGGTCTCAGCTGTACAGGTGATTCAGACAGAACTTGTGAAGGTAAAGATAAACGAGACTCGCTTCAGGTGTGTTCTGGAGGATCTGGAAGAGGACTGAGAACCTTCAAAATGACAAGGAGGGGGGTTCTGACTGGGGACTGAAGAGGTTTGGAAGGTGTTGGTGGGATTTTAAAGCCTTTACAGGTGAGAGGAAACTCACTTCTCAAATCTCTTGATGGTATTTTAGATTTTAGGAAGGTTTTCAGAGTTTTTGGTGTTTCAGTGGTTTTTGAGGTTTTTGAGGATCTTTAGATCACGTTAAAAGGCCCGAAGCTGATAAAGGTTTTGAAAGTTTTGACAGACTGTAAGAAGGTAAGAAGTGTTTTAAGGCTTCTGAAAGGCTTTAAAGTGGGTGATGCCCTAAGATGTTGCACCAAAATGAATCCATCACCCTCCTCAAAGTGATGGTTGTCATGGAAACTGCTTGTCTAGCCTTGTTAATGATAAATAGGAACAAACCGATCACACTGATGGACAGCACAGAGCAGGATTGTGTTGTTTAAGCTGTTTTGTAAGTTTTTGACCGTCGCTGCACCTGGCTGCTGCACAGAACCATCAGGAAGTCATCCATGGAAACTGTTTGGAAACGGGCCGGTGCTTTGACAATGGGCTAACTTCAGTCACATCAATGAGTCATGTGACGCCGTCGGAGAGCGAAACTGAAGTCACTGATATGACTGATGACATAGTAGCAGCTACGCTAACCTCTTTAGCAGCCGCCATTCTTG
Organism: Chelmon rostratus; assembly: GCF_017976325.1. Classification (NCBI taxonomy): domain Eukaryota; kingdom Metazoa; phylum Chordata; class Actinopteri; order Chaetodontiformes; family Chaetodontidae; genus Chelmon; species Chelmon rostratus. Next base: position 33,073,095 of record NC_055658.1, read on the forward strand.
TTTCCAACACACCTAAACCACGCCCACTTGTAGCTGCCAGCAGTTCCTCATTGGATGCTGATTGGTCCAAACCACAGCGGTTCAGATGCAGATCTCACAAATCCTGCTGCTTCTCCCAGTAACCCTCAGCGAGGCTGGGCGGAGTTTCACTTTAAAGACGTCCGAACATGTTGAAAAGGTTTTGAAAGGTGTTGGGTTTGGTTTTAGACGTTTCTGAAACAACACGGACATCCAGTTTCCTCAAAAACCCCAAAGAGCAGCAGAAAGTCCTCCTGTTGGAGCTGAAATATGAAACCAGGCCAGTCTGAATGTGCAGAACTGGACTGAGAGGGCGAGGTTGTGAGCGTCACACATACTAACACACAGTGTGGCCTCCCGCCTTCTCTCTGAGCTTCAGGCCAAAACAGCTGAAACCCTTTGATCTGACTTGACCGCGTCTCAGCCAATCAGGAGCCTGACACCTACTGACTTCCACCAATCACTGTGTCCTGTTGAAAGAGAGAGATGAGAGGGAGCGAGAGTTTAAGGGAAAAAAAAAAGACACCAATGATGCTAATAGAAATGTTGCTGCTGTCCAGGCGCTGGCGTGTTTTTCTGCTCTGTTTTCCAGCTGTTTGTTTCCACGTCCCAGGACGTTCAGTCCATTTATCAATCAGGCGATCGACAGAAACTATTCTGAAAATCAATTCATGTTCAAGTTCTATTTCAAGCTAAAAACATTTAATACTTCCAGCTTGTCAAAGGTGAGGATTCGATGCTTTTCGTTGTGTGATGAGACTGAATGAGTCACACTCTTCTCTGGGAAATCATGATGAGCATTTTATAGACAAACTGATGAGCAGAGTGAGTCGATCACAGCTGCAGCTGATGTGTTTATCAAACTGACAACAGATCCGATACGTGCTTGTCCTTACCTGAGATGAAACGAGGCTGTTTCTGACCTGTAAGGCCGACCGGGCTGTGCATCATCAAAGCGGGCAGCGTGCTGCGGTCTTAACGAGTTAGACAAATATAATAAAAGCATCCTGGTTCAACAGGAAATACATCACACATTCAAATGCTTTTCATTGGTCCTTTCAAGTCCTAACTCGTCTCCGTCTTCCGTTCTGGAGCATCTGTGGTGCAGCTCCGCTCACCTTGACCCACGCTCGCCTCTCGATATCCCCACGAAGGAGGGCGAGGTGGCGTCGGCGGCCATCTTGCTCTCTGAAAGTGGGACAGCATTTGGGCAGCCGGTGATCGATGAGAGAGCTTCTCCCATCTTTTATACCAGCGGGTCGGTGTGAGCTGGTATTCTTAGACTGACCTGACACACACACACACACACACACACACACACGCGCCGTGTCGTCTTTGTATCATAACTTCTGTGAAGGAGGTCGTCGTGTCTTTCCGCTGTGAAGCGTGTCGGCACGGATCAGCGTCTGATGCTGTATTCGTCTTCTGTAACTTTGAGCAAAGTTAACCAAAGTTGAAGTGAAAGTGATGTTTCACTTTGGCTGTTTTCATCTCTCTGTCGCCCTCAGGAGCTCAGCAGCTTCTCGCAGTATTGATTCATATCTGCTTCCCAGATGAGATATTTAGGGAGCAAACCCGACATGCAGACTTCCAGAATGATTGATAGCACAAAGTGAAAACAACCTGCGGTGCCTCTTCCTAAAGGTCAGCGGGGAAGTTTTGTCCTCAGGTGACAGAACTTTACTGTCTTCTGTATTTAGAGTGGAATGAACTTCACATGAGGAGTTTCTGCCCCCAACACGCAGTCTTAAAGGCGTCGTTTGGATTGAAAACAGACTCAGAGATGATTTTCAGACAGTTTGAAGGTGACTTTAGTTTAGCTAAGCTCAGTGGGGGCAGTTAGGCCGTCTTCAGAGTACCAGTCCTAACAGTTTTTATCCACATCGCCTTCAGCCAGCTTCTGTAGTTACTGACACCTGCGGCGTTACCACAGCAACCCACGCAGACAAGTCGGTCACGTCTGGTCTGATCTGATCAGTTTGTCTTAACGATCTGATCAGAGAAACCGTCTGACTTTCAGTCTGAACAAAGTCTGTGTAGCTCAGTTAAAGCCTGACTGATGTCTGTTTCTGGAGACATTTCTGGAATCATACTTTCTTGTTACTTATTGCCCGACATTTACACCCACAGCAATATATCTGCAGTACACTGGTATCAGCCGAAACTTCCTGGCTAGTGAGGAAGGAAGCTTCCGGTTTAGGAAGCAAGAGAAAAAGAAGAAAATAAGAAAAACTAATCTAATTGGGAAGCAAAGGAAGACAGAACTTCTAAATTGGGAACTGAAGGTGAAAAAACGTTGTTTTGGAGGAAAGAAGGACAAACTTCCTCGTTAAAAAACAATAAAAAGACACAAGAAACGATGAAAGAAGCATCGTAGTTTCCAAGCATCAAAGAAGTGTAGGAAGAAGTGTAAGAAGCAAGGACAAAGGAAGCATCTATGTTTGGAGGCAAGGAAAAAGAAAGCTTCCTAAATGGGATGCAAAGAAGGAAAAAAATCTTTATGGAACAAGACAGAAAGAAGCTTTCAGTTTAGGGAGGAAGGAAGTAGGAAGCTTTATGGTTAAAGATCAGGAAAGAGTGGAGTGACAAGGAAGGGGGAAGCTTTCAAGTTAGGAGGCTAGGAAAGAGGAAGACTCTTTTTCAGAGAGGAATGAAAGAGGGAGCTCATTACAACACGCAAAGGAAGGAAGGAAGGTTCTTAGCAATAAAAGACGAGAGAAATATTCAAGCTACGTGGTGCAAATGACCATTAAAGCAAAGAAAGCAGAAACTTCCTAATTTACAATTGAGGAAAAAGAAATAACAGAGAAAAAACAAGGAAGAAGGAAAAAACTGCTTTTCTGATTAGGGAGCAAGAGAGGAGGAAGCTTCCTTCAGTCCAACAGAAAGAAGAAGGACACATGAAAGATAAAGACGTCAAGCTCAGAGGCTGCAGCTGAAATCACTGATGCATTCACAGGCTGTTGGAAACCAGAGCGATGTCAGCGAGTGTAACACACACACACACACACACACACACAGAGTCATGTTTGGAGACCCAACCAACACCACTACTCGCCCACCCCTGACCCTCACACAAGCCCCCACCCTAAAATGTAATGATTTGCGTTCTGGAGACTTTCTGTCCCCATAAGGAAGGTGTCCCCACAATGTATGCGTGTAGACAGACTTCTGTCCCCACATGTCAGTAATACATGTCACACACACACACACAGTCCAGTGTGTACTGTTATCTCTCAGCCACATGTGTGTGTGTGGGAGGCCGCCGTTTCCAAACCCATTTAAAATTCCTGTATCAGGCGCTGTAGCTTATCGTCGCCGCCGCAGCCTGACACGTTCTCTGTACGTTGTTTATTAATGGAAACTGTAATTAGACAAAGTTGTTTGGTCACATGTCAGACAAACTTAAAGCGTGTCATCGCACTGTGCGCTCGCACTCGCTGGCGTGAGCAGGAGGTTTGAGTTTACACACGTTTGTTCTTCAAATAAAAACGTGCAGATGTTCTCTAAATAAAAAACTGCGTCCTTCCTCGTTAACATTCTCTCCATCACCTCTCCTCCGTCACCTCTCCTCCGTCACCTCTCCCTCCTGCACAAATTACACTCTGATTGGCCGCTCGCCTCCTGCTTGGAGAGTAAATTAACTTGGGAAATTGAATTTTTTAGGTCTGAAATATTTCTGTGCCATCAGTCGATGATTCATGGGCAGCGTGGAGGTGGGGGTCGGGGAGGGCTGGAGGCGGGTCAGACCTTCGGTATTAGCTCGTGCAGGATGGTTCCTCCTGCATTTCCCCAAAATGGGAGTTTCCAAATGAGGACTTGTGCTCCTCTGTTGCTGCCTGAGCTGGAGACCCCCTCCCTTCCTGTTCTGGGGAGAAGATGCTTCTTTGAGCCCTAAATTATCCCCTTCCTAACTCGGAGGTTTCCATTTCCTTGTTCCCTTCGTAGACTCTTCCTTTCTTCCTAAATACTGCAGGAAGCTTCTTTCTTATTTGCTCGATTAATCTTTTTTCCTGTTTCCATCACAATTAGGAAGCTTCCTTTTTCCTTGCTTCCTAATATGGGCGCTTCCTCCTGCTCTGTTCTCTCACTATGATGCTTCTTTCTTTATTTCCGTTATTAGAAAGCTTTCGTCTTTCTCGTTCATAACTAGGAAGAACAACTACTTTATTATTAATTGATTGATTAATTTAGTTTCTCTTGAGGAACATTAACATTTTACACTCTTATTTTTCTTTCAAAACGAGTCTTCTCTGTATTTGCTCTATAAAAACATGAAATTACAAAGCAAACACACACACACACACACACAGGTGGTGCTTGAACACACATTTATTTCAGTGTGAGTATGGCGAGCATGGTCCATAACAACCTGCAGGGTGGTATCACGGCTCCTCCACTAATTAACTGAAGGAATTCATTGTTTCTGACGTCGTTTTCGTGTCTGTGTGATTTCCACCTCTGCAAGTCAGAGGCCAGACTTCTGGATTTGTCTCATTTTTCTACACAATGACTGAGAAACGTCCAGAAACAAGACAGATGCTTCATTACATCATTCACTTTGCATTGATTTTCAGACGTCTCCAGGTCTAACTGTGTAAAACACGTAAAGTGTTGCAGCTTAACACCGACCCACACACACACACACACACACACACACACACACACACACACACTCAGACACTCACACAGTCTGAGACATAATCAGCAGGTTGTGTGAGTGAAGACGTGCGATCGTGCGCCTTTGATTCGTCAGCCTGGCTCTCACCTCCTGACAGTGAGGTGGGTGGAGCGTCACCTTTCACCTCCTCAGTCTGCTGCGAGCAGATGGAGGAGGAGACGCTCCATCACCTCCTCGAACACACCGAGGTGATGAAACCAGAGATGATTTTTAGGTCCGCCAGTGTTTCATAGCTGTGTGTGGTGTGTGTTTGTGTGTTTGTGTGTTTGTGTGTGTGTGTGCGTGTCAAATGATGATGAAGTGATGAACCTACGTTTCCCTTCAGGAGGAAGCAGCAGCGAGACGCCATGACGTCCTCTTCGTGTGAAGCTTCTGCTTAAGTTGAACGGAAATGTCTGTAATTACTGAAGGAGGTCTGAAAGCAGCGTTTCCCCGCTCGCTCCTTCCTCCGTCTCTTATTTTCCAGCTCGTTGTGGATTTCTCGCGCCGCCATCTTGCCGCTGTTGTCTTCTTGACTCGAACACGCACAGATTCTGGTTTCTCTAATGGGATTTAGCTCCGTTTGATTTGTCTGACTGGGGTTTATATATTTTTTATTGTTGGGCTGTTTTTGATTTTTCTTTGACAGCTCGCTGTTGCAGAGGCAGACGGAGCGGCGCTGCGTTCAGGCTCCTGACGGAGCTTCGTGCTGCTGGTCTGTGATATGTGGCTGATGAAACCTTGATGTAACATGAACCCTCAGAGCTGTTTGTAAAGTATACAACAAACACTGTCGGGACAAACAGTACAGATATACACTGCAGGCGGCCTCAGATCAGGCGCCATCCGCGAGCGTTTAAAGAAATGATAAAACAAACCGTCTAACCTTCAGCTCGGCGTCTGCCTTCGCTGCCTTCACACCAAAACAAACTTTGTGCCCGATAACATTTACGCGGCTCTTTCATCAGGTTCAGAAATGGACCAGAAATGATCTTAACAGGCTTATTTTACAGCACCTTTCAACCACAGAGAGCTTCACAGAAGACAGAAAGGCTTGAAAACGCCAAACACGAAATGGTCCCAGACTGACATTAATGAAACGCTGTCGGAGCAGATCTCCAGGTTGAGTCTGGACTCTGGGGACGGGAAGCGGACCTGAACCCGGACCATGTGAGAGGTCTGGATGCATCAGATCAGAAATAAAACCAGCGCTTCGTAAACCCGCAGAAGAATTTCTGAAGTCGGGTGTTTGCCACACAGGAAGCCAGTGTCAAACCTGAAACCTGGACTGACGTGGTCTGTCCTGGTCTGCAGCTGCCTGATCTGAGACCTGTAAAGACAGCGTTACAGTAGTGGATTCAGTGGATTCAGACATAATAATAGTTCCTGTCTCAGTCTTCCTGTGACACTCGGCTGATTTTCTAACAGTGTTGGAAACTTCAAAGCCTTCGTCACTCAGACTGAAACATGAACAGGAAACCATTTAAATCTAATCCAGGTCTAATACTGGAGCCTGCAGTCCAGTCAGCTCAAGTCCAGACCGAGAGAGAAACCCATCGTCTGTCGTGTTAATTCATCACTGATAGTTAGAATTGATGAGCCTGCAGGTCTGTTTTCTCTGGTTTCTTCTTCACTGTCCTTCACACATTGATTTTCCTCTCCTGAGAGCCTGAACCTGGACGTGTGCGTATTCTGGACCTCAAACCAGTGAACCAACAGCTTGTTTAACGGTGGACAAACCTGATTTTCTGCAGCTGGATTGAGCAGAAGGGAAACGTTCAGCTTCAGCCTCCAGAATATAATCAATGGAATATTAAACTAATGATTGTGGATTCATGTGGATCAGTATCAGTGAGAAGGCCAGGATGAGAAGAGGAGCGAGACTAAAATCTGCTGCTTAGACCGCAGCTCATGATCCGTTGTTCATGTCAGCAGCCAGACGTTCAGGTGTGAAACAGTGTGACCCTCACAGTGACCGTGTGAACAGGATCTGTGGTTTTCTCTGAAGTCGCCTTATAGAAACATGATTTCTTCCCCAGAGTCACATGTTTCTCTGTCTGTGGCCCGTACAGCGATTCAGGAAGTCTTTAGCCTAGCTTAGCATAAAGACTGGGAGCAGGGGGAAACTGTTAGCACTAAATGTTTAAAAGAGAAAAACAAGTCTGTCTGATTCACACAATGACATGCTGATGTCATTTGAATGGTGCCTTCAAGTCGAGTCGTATTTCCCACAACAAAGCAGATGTGAAACACAAACTAATTGTGTTACCAATTTAATTAAATGTATTTAGGTGTTTATCTCTTCATTTATGTTGCTGTTGCTGGTCAACAGTAAAAAAAACTGAAAAGAGAACGAGGCGACCCTGCATGATATAATAATAACAATTACAATAAACTTTATTTATAGTTATTTTCTCAACAAAGTCACAAAGTGATTTACAAAAAAAAAACAAATAAAACCAGATCAAATTGGAGGAAGGTGAAGAAGATGAGCACAGAGGAAGTAAATGAAGTGAATAAGATCAAATAAATGTGAATAAAAACATTAGAAATAAAACATGTCGGAAAGCTTTAAGAGATTTAAATGAAGTGAGAGTGTGTCTGTTCAGCAGGCAGAGCTGGGTCCTGTGGGGGTCTGTATGATGTGTGTTATGTGTGTTATGTGTGTGTGTTGGTGCTACAGCCTCAGCCTCTTTGAAAGCAGCATCACCTCACAGAGTTGTGTGAATGTGTAACTCGTGCAGCACGCTGAGATCAGTGTCACCGACTAACTCAGCACTTGAACTCAGATTTGTTTCATGTTCACAGCAGGAAACAATGATCTCGCAGACGAAGCTTCGCGTTCAGATTCACACACTCGACAAGAACGGCCTCCTTGGAAAAAGCCTCATTAAAGCAATTTGCCGGCGCTCTAACAAACAGTGTTTGTGACGGTCGGGCAGCGAGCCGCCGAAACTCCAGCGATGATACATCTGAAGGAAAATAAGAGCGTGATGGAGTTCAGAGGAGACGAGGGAATCTGAAACACAACTAATCACAGCGTGGACTGCGGAGTCTGCATCGGCCTCCGTGCACGTTAGCCTGCGAGTTTCAGCGCGATACGAGTTTAAAGCCTTTATCAGGAGAATCACAAAGTAATTCAGTTCACTTCAGGGGCGACTGATCGATCAATTGATCACACGTATGTGTGTGTACGTGCTTTTGTGTACGTGTGTATGCGTGCATGTGTGTGTGCACGCGTGTGTGTGCGTTTGTGTACGTGTGTGTCTGTGCGCACGCGTGTGTATGTGTGTGCGTGTGCGTGTGCATGTGTTTGTGAACGTGCTTGTGCATGCATGTGTGTGTGCATGAGTGTGCGTGCGTGTGCATGCATGTGTGTGCATGTGCATGCGTGTGCATGCATGTGTGTGCATGTGTGTGTGTGCGTGCGTGTGCATGTGTGTGTATGTGTGTGTGCGTGTGTGTGTGTACATGTGTGGTGTCAGTGTTCAGTGTCCGTCAGAATGAAACTCGCGGCTGTGCTGTAGTGATTAATGTGCTGATGGAAAGTCGGATTTGGTCTCATCTCAGTCATTCAGTTCTCCTTCTCTTTCAGAGGAGCTACGCTAACACCATCCGTCAGGGAGGTGGAGGTCTGGCTTCTCACTTGCTGTTGTGATTTCTCGTCCTTCGTGTCTCATTTCAAGTGTTTGTATTTAGTTTTTCTGTGTTTGTTCTCGGTCTTTTTGTTTCACCTGAGGTGAATAACTGGAGGACCTTGGCTAACACTTGTTAGCACTCTGTCTGGTGTTTGCGAAGGCCCCGTCGCCTCCATCATCTACCTCCCGTGGTGGCAGAACAAACGGCGTGTTGGTTCATTAGCCGGCCGAGTCTCCCGCAGGCCGACCTCCATCCTGAGTCCAGGATGAGGAGCAGAGCGGGAGTTAATCAGGCTGTTTGGGATCTCCTGCTGCCAGCACATCCACACCGCTGGCCTCAGCTGCAGGAGCTCATATGTTTAATGTTACAAAGTCAGACTCGTGTTCGACTGATGCACAACTTCAGATCAGAGGAATGTGAATGTGAGCAGGCAGAAAAATCAAAATTCGACCTTAATCACACGTTTATAAATCAAACACCCACTGACTCACCTGCTCAGGTTTTACTGTGAGATCAGATTTATCTGTTTAAAGTTAAAATTCTTTAGGAAATAGTTCAACATTTTGGAAAATAGGCTTGTTTTGTTTTCTTGCTGAGAGCTGGATGAGAAGTTTGTTGCTAAATTTTTGTTTGTGTAAGTACAGAACTGGGAAGTGCTTAGCTTAGCTTAGCATAGAAACTGGAAGGAACTTTTCTATGTTAGAAAATACACCAACCAACACCTCTAAAGGTTGATAAATTAACGCTAACGTGTTTTATCCAAACATAAACTGAAATAAAAACATCAGAAGTTGTGGTTTTATGGGAGTTTTGGGCTCTTGCAACCATGACTTGGCGACTTGTCTGTTGTGCACTGATTTTATTTTGTTTAGTCAATAAATGTAGAAAAAGGCATAAATATTGAAAATAAAAACATGAATATAAATACAGCTGTCCTAACTGTAGACTGCCTGAATATAAATATAGATATTTATGGACAGATACTCCAGCTAATAAAGTCCAGTCATGGTCACCTGCAGGCATCAAAGAAATGTTCAGGCAGAAATAAAAACCTTCAGTGTGTTCAAACGTCTGTGACTCGATGACTGAAACTTCAGCGTATGGTCCCCCTCCCCCATGGCGGCTGATTAAAAGTGTCTCTGTAGAGTCAGTGCTGGTTTGTCCGTTCTGGGCGACTGTAGAAACATGGCGGTGCAACGTGGTCCCTCTGTAGATATAAAGACTCATTCTGGGAGGAAACACAACGATTCTGATTTCAGGTGATTATGCAGGAAACACATCTATGAATATTCTGCTACATTTCTGCCAATAGATGCTCCTGAATCCTCCACGCTGGACCTTTAATGTTAACGCAGTAGTTTGGGAAACTATTCTGGAAACTTGTCACATACACACTATCTGAAGAGACTAAAAAAACATAAAGTAAATGCTCGCAGTCAGCAGGTTTTGACATCACAGGCGGCAGGCCTTACCTCCACGTTGCAATCTGATTGGTTCAGGGCTGCTGTCATCATCTGACCAAAAAAAAAAACTGTTCCTTTTACTGCTCTTAACCTCGATTGATCTCCACCTCATGGCTATTTATAGAAGATTGTTCCCCTTTGGCTGACACACACACACACACACACACACACACACACCTCCTCTCTGGTTGATGGCGAGGTGAACTCATTATGATGGAGGCAAACACAGAAAATATGAGTCACCTGGAGTTCAGTCAGAAAAAATTGACACCTGAGGTAAAAAAAAAACAAACATTGTGTGTGTGTGTGTGTGTGTGTGTGTGTGTGTGTGTGTGCATGTGTTTGTGTTTGATGGACAGGCATGTCGATCATTGAAGGTCTGGACGTATCTGTCTCCCATCATGCCTTGTTGCAGGCAGGACTTGCCTCCTCTCACCTTGAGTTGTACTGAGGAATGGAAACCGACTGGAATCACATGCAGCGTAATCAAACAGTCGTTAAGTGGTGAAGAGATGATTTAAAGACTGATTAACGAGCAGAAGATTAATCTGTTAAAACTGGCTGAAGTTAGAGTCTCGTCAGCTAACGATGGCAGAGAGCATATCTGTGTGTTTAAAGACAGAAGATCACATCAGCACCGTGAAAAGTCCTGATTAAAGAATCATCCAGAAAACTGTCTGACTGTTGTGATGAAGACGTTGGAAATGAACGAACTCACCAATCATCTACAGACAAAACAGTTCATTCAGAATTTTAGTGGCTGGGATTATTTTCAGAGCATTCGTGTCACACAGGGAGAAAATGTCGAAAACATTCCAGTTTGATGATCGTGAGAAAAATAAAAAAGTGAAAATTCATATTTCTGCTTTCATGTTTTGAAAAAGACCTTCAAGAAAATAAGAACATGTTTATTCAAAATGAGCAGAAACAGAGCCCACTGTATGTGGGAGGGTGCGTGTGTGTGTGTGTGTGTGTCTCTGTGTGTCTGTGTGTGTGTGTGTGTGTGTCTCTGTGTGTGTGTGTGTGTGTGTGTGTCTCTGTGTGTGTGTGTGTGTGTGTCTGTGTGTGTGTGTGTGTGTGTGTGTGTGTGTCTCTGTGTGTGTGTGTGTGTGTGTGTGTGTGTGTGTCTGTGTGTGTGTGTGTGTGTGTGTGTGTGTGTGTGTGTGTGTGTGTGTGTGTGATGGATGCAGTGCGGAGCCTCAGGTAATAATAACCATGATGGATTCTCACCTGGCCTGGCGAGCTGCTCAGTCCAGGAAGATAAAGATGTGTTGGAGCTCCTGCCGATGCTCCGCTCCGCTCCGGGTCCGGGGGGGCCCGAGCCTGGGGAGATATTAATGACATCCCCCTAACACCGACCGCCCCACCCTCCCCAAACACAACCACACCATTGGTCATCAGCTAACAATGCTGTTTTCAGGGCAAGAGCATCAATCTGGCTCCCTGCCGCAGAGTTTAACAGGGAAACAGTCCAGAGGTGTGTTAATGAGTCATTAATGAGAAATAACATCATCAGTTTAACCCTGTTATAATCAGAATAATAAAAAAACTTTATTAGGACAGCACCTTTCATACAGGAATTGCAGCTCAAAGTGCTTTACAATAAGTGAGTGTGTTACATAGAAAACGACATAAAACAGATGAATGTAAAATGAGAGTATGCAGAATAAACCCACCTGATAATGATGATAAAGAGGAAAATAAAAATAAAGACAATGCATAAAACCACAGAATGAAATCATGAATTCTGGGTAAACTATGTGTTTGATGCCCAGCAGCTGGTGGACCGTTGGTTTATCCTGTTTGCAGACAGGAAATGTGTCTCAAAACTCAAACTGGGTTCGTCATTACACAAGATTTTTAACTGTTCCGCCTCATCGTTGTATCGATCATTAACATAAAAGCATTAATTAGTGCAGCTTTGTTTAAAAACTCTATGATTTTGAATTGAGATTAAGTGAAACGAATGCTGTAAAAATTGATCATCTTGATCATCCTGTACCCCCGGCCTTTATTTAGGACTGGCCTTTAATTCAGCTTGCTTTCCATTTTAATCAATGCAGTCGACACCAGCAACATTTTTATTTGTGATTCTCTTCTGCTTTAGGCCTTAACTACACCCCCCAGTGTCTTTTTACTTCTCACTGACACCATGACACCCCTAAAGGACGCTAACAAGGAAAGCTGTCCTGAGCTGAGAAACTGTTTAAATCCATCTGTACCATCTAAATGCGACGTTCCTGCCTTGATTCATCACCCCCCCTCTGTCCCTCATTCCTGCCTCTTGTACTCTCAGTCTTATCAGATATAGAGTAAGTGTGTATAAGACTGTGGTCGCGGTGGAGGACGAAGCTGAAGACACAAATCGTCCGATAACTCATTTCGTTGGTGCAGCAGAGAAAACTTTGGATGGCGCTCTGTGGGTTTTCCCGGCGGCGCCGCAGCCGGCGGCCTTCGCAGGGCAGCGGAGATATTTCAGAGGCTTCTCGACGCTCCGCGGGGACGAGCGAGCCGGCCTCTCTCGTTTCATGCCGGCCTGTTTTTAGCTCCTGAATGTCTGGAGACGCTGCCGTGATTTATTCAGCCTCTCTGCTGCCGCTCAGGTGAGTCGACTGCACTGACAGGATGAATGAACGGCCGTCACACCTGCACACTCACTCACACATACAGCTTTATCTTAGGCTGCCGGGACTGTCCGTCTCTAAATGTGTTTACTTTGAATCCATGTGACCACGCCAAAGAGTGCTGCAAAAGGACATGAAACTAACAGAACTGATTCCATTGAGCGATTTTAATTCCAAAATGAGAACACTTGAGACTGACTGCTTGATTTGTACTTGTTTTAATTGAATTGTTTTTATAATCAAATTGAAATTTTTAACTTTGTGACTTGTGCTGCCACTTGGCCAGGACGCCCTTGGAAAAGAGATTTTTAATCTCAATGGGCCAATTTTCCTGGTAAAATAAAGGTTTAATAAAAATTTAAAAAAAAGAAGTCAAGTGAAAGGAGTTGAGGTGCATCCGAAGGTGTCAGTAGAAGCTCAGCTGCTGAAGTGGGTTGAAGTGGCACATGAAGCGCAAGTACTGATGGGAGTTTATGTTGTCAGTTTAAACCTAAATACTAAAAGGAGTTGAAGGTCTCAGTAGAATTTGAAGGAATTGAAGTGCCCTTTGAAATGTGTGCAGTTCAAACAGCGGCAAGTGAGCGAAAGAAGCCGAAGTGTCAGTGGAAGCTGAAGGACAGGAAATAGTTGAATGGCCAGAAGAAGTGTTAGCAGTGTAATGAGTGGTGACAGTTGAAGTGTAAGGACTGAAAAGCTGTAAAAGGAAAGAAAGTGTCTGTGGAAGCTGAATCACTGAAAGGGGTTGAAGTGTCAGATCTACATTTGGGTGCTGAAAGAAACTGGGGTGTCATTCGATCCGTAAAAAGTGCAATGAGTTGAAGTGTCGGATGAAATGAAAACGTTGGAAGGAGCATAACTGTTGAAATCAGTTGAAGTGTAAGTACTGAAAGAAACCGAAGTGTCCATTCGAGCTGTCAGAGTGTCAGAAGAAGTGAAGCGAGGCTGAGGTGCTGTTAGCAGTTGAAGTGTCGCAGGAAGCAGCTGAGAAGAGTCGGATGTATAATCTGCTCCCTGCTGCAGTCTGTGCAGATCGAGGACTCGAGGACGCCGGGGAGGAGCCGACTGTGTTAAATCTATTAGGCAGGAGTCACATTCATTCACTCTCCCACCTCGCAGCCAAAGAAAAGCTCGTTCACGTCTTTATTTATTCCCACTCATTCCTCTCCTGGGCCGTGTTTCCACGTTCCTTCCTCTCACAGCCTCTAGACTTTCTTCTCTCACCACATTCCTCCCAACTCCCATTTCAGCATTTATTTTGGTTGCCAGCGGCAAGGATACGGATAAAAGGATTAACTTATCGTCTGCCGGTTTAGAGCTCTTAAACTCAGCCTGACGGCCCCCCTGAAAATTGACGAGATGGATGCCAGAGAGGCTCCATTCAATACATGTTGAATTCATTTCCCCTGTTTATTACACAGAGGGATGTTGATGTTTAAAGCCTGGAGAAAATCCAGCAGTATATACGTATAAGCAGTATAAAAATCTTTTCCAGCTCCGCTAATCGATATTTTAAAATATGTGATGCAGCAAATGAAAAATCTGAACGGGGTCACTCAAATAGAGACCTATCATATTTCTCAGGATGTTGGAGGAGACCAAACCAGAGCGACCTGGACCTGTCCAGGGGGGCGATGGTGCTGGTCTGCGGCTGCAGGATGTTTGCTAACACATCAGCTGTAATCAGGTTATATAAGAAAACATGGCCGAAACCCCCCAATGCAGCTCTAAATATCACTTTTCTGAGTGGACCTTTTCTATTTATTTCATTGCATTGATGCATTCTGTCAGTGAAGCAGTTTCCTTCATCAAAGATGTGTTTTGAGTTGACGATTATTTCTAAAAATCCCCAAACCTGGTCTCTGAAGGGCTGCAGGTGATTCATTATCTTTCTGATGTTACTGTCTTTTTTTTAGTCTTTGAGTTCATTATTTAGTCTATTAAAGTAAGAACAAAATGCCAGCCGGTGCCCAAAGTGACGTCCTCAAACTCAAACAGGACAAAGAAAAAACAGAAAAACAGCAGAAACAATCAGAGGAAACACCTTTAACATCAGTTTACATCTTATTTCACATTAAATTCACAAAATTTTTGAAGCAACAAATAATTCATGTTAATAATAGTTATTTACTGAACTGATTCAGTCATTTCAGCCCGACTGCTGCTGTATTTATTGATTGAATTTTAAATGTAGTCTCACTAACTTCATTAAAAAACACAAACGTTAACACACGTGTTGGAGGACCAGTGAAGACAAACATCATGAACAAACAGACACATACACACATGACAGCAGTGAACACCCACCCTGTTCCCAGCAGATGTCAGTGTTACATAATGACTGTCTGATGTAACACACGCACGCACGCACGCACGCACGCACACACGCGCATGCACGCACACACATGGAAATTTCAGGTAGCCTCGATACAGTTTGAGCTGTTTTATTGAATCAGACTGGATCTAATTTATGATGCAAATTCTGCTTAAAATAAGAAGAAGCCAAAGTCCAAACACAGAATCCTATTATATATTATATTATTATATTTTATTATATATATTATATTACATTGATTCACTGCCGTATGACATCACTGTATGTTACCCAGCAGTCTAATGGCGACAGAAGCCTGCTGGTTCGTAGTATGTTGGTGGTTTGGTGGTAGTTGTTGTAGTCGTGCTCTCCTTGGTGAAATATGCTGAAATAAGTTAGTTGCTGTTGTCGTCTCCTGACATGTGACCTCGGTTTCTTCCACTCAGTCAAAGTTAAATTTTTATGACCCGAATGATTCAGGCGGTGATATTATGATTGACTCCCCTCGTATTCACCGTGTTTCCAGCGTTTGTTTCTCTGCTCTGTTGTGTTTGTCGTGTCGTCGTGTTCCAGACCTCCGACTCTTTCAAACAGGTCTGGTTTGGTTTTCAGTGACGACCAAAAACCAACCACAAAAATGCTGATAAGTGCCGATGAACCGTTTCCAGCTTTACAGGTTGTTCTCGTCAGACTTTCAGAAGTCAGACCTCTAAAACTGATAAATATCTTCAATGAGCGAGTTCAGGTGCTCCAAACAGCCCCCACCACAGGATCAACTGAAACAGATCAAAAGGTGATCAGGAGTCAGTTTGTTAGCTTCTCAGTTAGCAGGCAGTGCAGAGCTAGCACCTGTGAGATGAAGGGAGTGGGCTGGTGGTACAGCTGGGGGGGTGTGGGGGTGTGGGGCTCAGTGGTTTGATATGTTCTGATTTTTACAGATTTATAAAGAGAGAAAATCTGTTTGGACTGAACTCTGTGTTCTTTATTGTCTTCATGCATTCAAGAAAGAAAGATCTGTTTGTTCTGAAGTAATAAAATACAACAACAGAGGTTTTGCTGTGAGTCTTATTGATCTGTTACGAGCAGTTAGCTTATGGTGGCTAATGTTAGTGCTTGTAGCACTTGTGTCAGGTGGAAAATGAACCGAATGTTGCAGCACTAATTCTCTTTGATCTTCCTGAACCTCATTTGGACAAAATGTTACAAACATTAGATCGCTATTTCTGTGTAACAGAAGTACTTCCTTTTTTTTTTTTCCGGGTGATGGTTATGCTACATGTTAGCATTTAGCATTATCCTGTAACTACCACTTGTGGCCACAGTGGTCGCTGTTCAGCTAAAGTAGCGTAGAATTGTTTTAACAAACAGTCTTTGCACAGCAGCAGCTCCACACTGAGGTGAGTTCACAGGGGGGGAGTAGGGGGGAACAATGGAACGAAGCTTTTTACTAGAGTTCAGCGATGAGCAACAGTGACAGTCAAGACTGGACTAAATCATTTTTGCCCACTAGGGGGCAGAAAGAGGCCAAGTCAAACTGAGAGTAACATTTATCAAACAGCTGCCTGTAGCAGCCGCAGAACAACATGTTCACCAGCTGGTCTCTACCTGTGTCTGTCCAGTGCTGGACAGGTAGTGGACAGTCTCAAGGTGTTTTCAGAGTGAAGCCAGTGTACAGATGTTAGCTGTAGCTAAAGCAGCAACAGAACTGATGCTTAACAGAGACTCAAAGCTTGAGCTTCAAGGTTGTCAGGTCACTGAAGGTGACACAAACAACCAGCATGTGTCACTCTCACCTTGGTCATGTGATGCTTTGTGATGTCAGATGACATCCTGGAATGAAAGATAAGACTTCCTGCAGGTGATGTGAGAGTTCGGCTGCTGCTCCTTCTGTTATTACGTTTCTAGATTCTGCTCACAGCTCAAGTCATTCTGCCTGCTGGTTGTTACTCACTGGTGTACTGTTGCCTTTCCAAGAGTACAATAAAAAATATACAAACCACTCTGAAGAAGCGACAGCGACAGTTTGACACGTTTGTTGCAGATCTGGAGTAAAGTTACAGGACAGATGAAATCACAGTATCTTCAGTCCTTCAGCATCTCGTCTGCAGAACAGAGCAGCAGTCAGTGCAGAGATAACACACACATACACACTGCATTGTCACAGAGCTGTGTTTACCCCTGAGGCCTCTGCACACACACACACACACACACACACACACACACACAGATCTTGTCAGTCTGAAAACCTGCTGTAGCACCTTCAACATGTCAGCCATCAGGACGAGAGAAAAGCAGCTTTGTCTTCCTGTGAGCCTCCTGAGAGCAGCGGTGGGGATGTAACATATGACGACCAGAGATGTGTATCAGTGCACATCTTCCAGAATAATCCTGCAGCCAATCACGTTTCAGTCCTTCGTGTTATCTGCGGCGTTCACTGTGCACACGAGACTTTCAGCAGCGAGCCTGAAGAGAAGCGCTGTCTGAAGGACAAACCGTCCCACGACCTTCATGCGTTACGGACGGGTTTGAAATATGAAATGTTGTAAGTATGTTAAAGGACCAGTGAGGTCGACATGGTGACGGAACTCACAGAGCGGCCGGAGGAGGAAATATTCACATCCTTTACTTTAATGAAAGCAGTGATGGAAACTTGTCACTTTTGTAAAGTTGGTGTTAGAGTGTTTTTTGCTATTTACAGTGTTGTAATATTGAATTCTTCAAAGTCAGTATGTACATATCTGGCAAAACCACGTGTGTAAATTCAGATCTCCCACTTTGTATAATTAACTTCAGCCATAAGTCAAAGTTCTGGTTCCACTGGGGTTTGAACCCAGGACCTTCTGCGTGTAAAGCAGACGTGATGACCACTACACTATGAAACCTGTGCAGGTGAGGACTGTCAGCTTCTTGTTGACAACACTTCCTCCAGAGCGTCACAAAAAAACAGACATGTTTTGTTTCTTGGTTGACCTCTACCAATCAAAATGTATTTTTTATAAAAGCTTGAGGATATAATTAAATATCCAGCCTGGACTGAAGCTCGCAGCCTTCTGTTCATGCTGCATTGAACTCCATGTATTCTGACTGCTGCACTGTGCCGCGCGCCGTGTGCACAGCTTTCTGCTCATGTCTGTGCGAGCAGCTTTGAAAAGGCGCATCCATCAGGTCCATATGGGGGCCCTGAGGGCGGGAAAGGGATGGTGTGTGTGTGTTTACTGTAAGTGTGTGTGTGTGTGGTTCAGGGGGGGAGTGCACAGAAGGCTGAGCAGCATGTTTCTCTCTCAGTATGAGTCCAACTGGAGCACCAAGAGGCTCAAACTACCTATTTAATATATTTAATAAGCATGGGAGGAGGTGGTGTATGTATGTGTGTGTGTGTGTGCGTGTGTGTGTGTGTGTGTGCGTGTGTGTGCGTGTGGTGACAGTTTATATTGTTCTTCTTCTGGTGTCTCCTCCATGTGCAGTGATGAGGCCATCAGTGAATGCATTGTGTGTGTTTGTGTGTGTGTGTATCTGTATTTCTTCAGCATCATTAATGCTGTAGTCACTTTATTCATCATGCGTGTGAAGAAATTCTGCAGAATTCTTGGCAGTATATTTTTATGGTAATTTTTCTTTTTGGTCTTTACATCAATATATATTTGTTATAGATGTTTTTACATATTTTTTCTCTGACATTGCTCTTTGTATAAAATGTCCATTGTCATGTCTCGTCGGGTCTGTTGATGTGTCTGTTCACAGCGTCATGTCTTGTTATGTACTTCCTGTTTTATTGTGAAATCCTGACTCTCCTCTCATTTCAGGCCCTTGACTTCCTGGTGTCCTTCCCGCCTGTCTGATTGTCTGCCCCGCCCTGATTGTCTCCACCTGTTCCTTGTTACCTCGTGTATATATAGTCCGCGTCTCCCTTTGTCCTGTGCTGGATCGTCTTGTGTGTTATGTGTCTTGTTGTCTTTGCCACCACAGCTACAGTTAACCCAGAGTCTTGTCTCGTCTTGTTCGTTTGTCTTTTGATCCTCAGCGTCTTTAGTTATTTGCCCTCCTGCCTTTTGTTGTGTGATTTTTGGAAAAACCTTTTTGTTAATAAACCAGCCTTCGAGCTCGCCTTCAGTTCGTGTCCTGTGGCCCTGACAGCCCCACGGCTTATCATCCATATATGGTCAGCTTTTTTTATCTTGTATTTCTCTATTTCTGTTGCTATATTTTTTTCAACTGCCATTACCTGCTGCTTGTAACACCCAAATTTCCCCAGATGGGGATTAATAAAGTAGTAAAGTATGTCTCATCTTATCTGTGTATGTGTGTTTGTGTGTGTGGTGATGAGTTATAGTGTTCTTCTTCTTTGGTCTCCTCCATGCGCAGTGATGAAGACGTTGGTGAATGTGTCCTGTGTGTCTGGTGTATCTTCGTCCTCTGTGCCTGTTTCCTCCTGTCTGATGAGGCCTGTCTTATAAAGCCTCCAGCGTCTGCTGCCCGTCGACATCGTGTTGACAGGTAGCAGCAGACTCCACGCCGCCCTGATGGAAACACCTGCACAGGTGTGTGATGGCTGCTCGGTGGTGGAGGTGACGCTGCCTCGGCTGCAGCAGTCGTGTGTCGGCTGCAGCCGTCGTGTGTCGGCTGCAGCCGTCGTGTGTCGGCTGCGTTCGGCTGCTGCTGATAAGCTGCAGCTCTTTCATGTGTTTGTGTCTGAGGTGTCAGAGAACGTTACCGCGGTTAGACAGGAAGCAACGACCACGAGCCGCGCGTGTGTGCATGTGTGCGTGTGTGCGTGTGTGTGTGTCTGTGTGTGCGTGCGTGTGTGCGTGTGCAGGCTCTCATAGCGTGTGTGCACTATGCTGTTGTCATATGAAAACCTTGTATCTTCCTCATACTCAGTGTGATGAGAGTGAATGGAAACACCGTCACAGAGGCTCAGTCACATTACATTCGCTCCTGTCACAGAGGTCTGTGTGGAGTGTTCATCACATCTGCTTTACATGCAGAAGGTCCTGGGTTCAAACCCCAGTGGGACCACATCTGTGTGTTATTGCAGTGAAGTCAGTGAGCTGTTGAGAGTGTGTGGTTTTGTTCTGTGAGTGTTTAATGTAGTTCAGCACAGTGAAACACTCACAGGGGCCTACGAGGAGGCAGTTGACACTGCAGGACTCTGACTTGCTGTGCAGTGTTTCCACCTCATCGTAGGATCCTCAGCTGCAGCTCTGCACCAGACTTTTAACCGACTCATTCCTGTACTGAGCTTTTATTTCATTCTGGACGTTAGAGGAAGTCTGCTTTCCAGTTTGAAAGAGGCAGCTTTTCGTACCAGGTACACACACACACACACACACACTGTCGAGTGGCATCATGGGAAATGTAGGATCCAGTTGGATTTTGAATCCAATTTGGGACTAAAAGCAAGAATATTTTGGCCTTTGCGGCTTTTATTTCTTTTTTAAAAATCTTCATTTGCTCTTTAAAGAAAAGCCGTGTGTCTGTTTGGACTGTGGAAAGTGTTTTCTTTCTTCCTCCCTGCTGTCACCTCCTCCTCGGTGTTAATCTGCTGCTCAGTGACGGCAGGTGGAAAACAGCTAAAATATCTCCAAGCTTGTTGTAAACACACTCGATGAATATGAGTCCTTCATGCTTCTAATGTTCTGTAAGACGTTGTTTTTCCATCTCTGCTGTGGTTTTATTCGAGCCAGGATCCTCAGCAGCAGCGGCGGCGGTGGCGGCGGCAGCAGCAGCGTTACTCACTTCCTCTTGTCATTTTCAAACAAGTCACCAAAAGTTCACTCACATCTCTGTGTCTAATCCTTAAATCTCATTTTATCTCCACCATCTTAAATCCTCAGTTCATTTGATGCTGCAGGCGTCTGAAGCCAGCGAGAGGAAGGGTGGCTTTTTTTCGTTTTGTCTTGAGTCCCCTGATGAGCGGCGATGAAATGACTTTGGCGGCGGCTGCTAATGCGCTATAATTGGTACGAGGAGCCGCTCGCTCTGAACAATTATAAGATGCGGGAGCTGTAATCTCTGCTGGGACTCTGAGGGAGACCGATTCTCTCCATCCTCAGTGTCAGTCTGCTGTTTTACAGCTTTCAGAGCTTTCGTTGAAGCAGAGGCTGTTTCTGACAGCGCAGGTCGTACCTGCTGCATCCTGGAGGACTCACCTGCAGCCTCTCCAAGGTCTCCAAATTCAATTCAGTTTGACAGGTCAGACCTTTAGAGGCTGCAGAGAGTGAAAAACATGAACGTCTGTTTGTTAGCATGTTACATGTTCACGTGTTTGACGGCCGGCTGTCGTCCTCGTCCGAGTTTCTCGGCTCTTTCAGCTGTTGATCAGTACGTTGTGTGAAACACAGAGTTACTGAAAATGAGAAATTAGTTACAGTTGTAAGTTATTTCTGTGAAAAGTAATTTAATTACTTTTTACTAGTTATCAGGGAGAGTGAGTTTTGTGTTGCTGTTTAATGCACAGACGCTGTGGCACAGTGAGGGACAGCAGTCAGATCAGTGCAGCTCCCCTCGTGCTGTGAAACAGAGAAACTGTAAACGTGGATTTGATGAACGTTTAGCTGAAGAGAGAAGATCCGTCTCCTCGTCTCTCCTCGTCTCTCCTCGTCTCTCTCATGCGGTTCAGCTGGTTCAGTTGATCTCTGCAGATCACTGGTTCTGTGGTTGGAGAGCGAAACCTCTTTGAAACAAACAGAACAAAAAGAAATCAAACAGAAAAGTGTGCAGAGGAACTGAATGAAGTGACGACGTCACATTAGAGTAACGTCTCATAACGTCAAAACATATGGAGGACAATGACAGAGACTCTGTCCATGAAGAGGGAGTGTGTGTGTGTGTGTCTGAGTGTCTGTGTGTGTGTGTGTGTGTGTGTGTCTCTGTGTGTGTGTGTTTCTGTGTCTGTGTGTGTGTCTCTCTCTGTCTGTGTCTCTGTGTCTCTGTGTGTCTCTCTGTGTCTGTCTGTGTCTCTGTGTCTCTCTCTCTGTGTGTGTGTATTGAGTCTGTCCCTGCTGATGGTCTCTGTATCATGGACTGAGCAGTTTTCAGCTCAGCTGTAGATTCTGGTCTTCCTTCAGAATCCTCGAGGCTCTGCTCGCCGCTCCTCCCCTCCATCCATCAGAGCCCGGAGGGATCCGCTCGCCGCGTCGCCTCTTCCCGCTCGTGCCTCCTCTCTCCGCCACGAGGTCCAGCCCTACAGGGAAGCAGCCTCTACGTCCCTCATGTGTTTCCTTCTGTTGCCACCTTCTGCTCGGCTCAGCTGATGGATTCTGGAGGAGAGCGGGACGACAGAAACACTTCAGCGTTCAGAGCTCAGTCAGAGTCTGATGAGTGAAACGCAGCTGAGATGCAGATCAGCAAACACAGCAGAGGGTCCACTGCGAATACATCATGTTCAACTGAAGAGGGTGACGGAGTCAGCACCACAACCACAACCATCAAAATCCACCCGAAGTCTCAGGGCGTCGCGTTCCACCTGGCTGATCTCACCTGGCTGATCTCACCTGGCTGATCTCACCTGGCTGATCTCACTGGATCGGTCATCTCCAGTTCGTTGCTGCTGCGTGTCAGAAGCTTCTCGTGAAGCTGAACCAGCGTCAGAGCTGTTGAAACGCCTCCATGTTTCTTCTCCCATCTTTACTGTCCGGGTTCATTTAAAGAAACACAAAGAAAAGACAAACTGTGTGACATCACAACAGAAACTAACCTCACCTTTGGCTCCAATTAAAACGTTAGAATATAAAGGCTACACTAAAGGGAATATAAATATATTTTTCTACGTATAAAAAACGTCTTTCTTTATGAATATGATGAACTTTCAGCTCGGTGATCTTTTGTGGCCAGCAGGTGGCGCTGCATTTGATTTGTTTTCCGGTTTATTTTGTTCTCATCTGTATCCACGCTGCTAACGTCCCGCGTTGTTGTGACCGAGCGGCAGTTGGTCGTCGTCTCTCCTCGCTGAAACTCTGAATATTTCAGCAGCGAGCTGCAGGTTCTGGGTCAGTGTGTCAGTGTGTGATCTGCTGTGACAGACTGCAGGAGGAGACGGTCTAACCCCGCTGAAGAAGAGGAGGAGGGAGGAGGAAATCGCTAACCGCTGATCACAGAGCAGCTCGAATGACGACAGACAGACAGATATCGTCATCTGCGAAACGCGAGGCGACGTCATTGTGACGCTGATGCAGCCAAACCTGTTGTCTGTTCAGCTGGACACACAAACCTCCAGAAACCAGCTACCTTTAGACCTTTAAAAACCAGGTTACCACACGTCACCTGTCCATGTTCCTGTCCCGGAGACGAGAAGCACACCAACGGTTAAAATCATCACTCTCCACTTCTGCAGAGCTGCAAACTTCAGTTCAGCTCAGGTACAGGGCCCTCTGGGCTCAGGTACAGGGACCGCTGGGCTCAGGTACAGGGTCCGCTGGGCTCAGGTTCAGGGCCCTCTGGGCTCAGGTACAGGGTCCGCTGGGCTCTGGTACAGGGCCCTCTGGGCTCAGGTACAGGGACCGCTGGGCTCAGGTACAGGGACCGCTGGGCTCAGGTTCAGGGCCCGCTGGGCTCTGCAAAGAGACCAAGTGATGCAAAATGATCAGAAAGAGACACAGTGCGATTAAAAATAAATGCAAAAGAACTTCTGGTGTTTAAATGTCTCAGCTCCAGCGGTTTCATTGGGCAGAGGATTACAGTGACAGCAGAGATGATTCCCTCCTCATCCTCACGGCCTGAAGCTTTCTGGGTTTCTGTGTTTGTTCGAGCTGAAGCAGCTCCTCTTCCTCCTGCTGCAGAGTTGAAAAGGGCAGAGCTAATGCATATTCTAATCTGGCCTAGATTCCACGATAAAGCCTCGTAGGTGCTTGACGACGCCTATTATCACGTCTTTGAAATATGAAGCGCGTGGAGGGGGAAGTGCGTGTTTGTGTGCAGGCAGGATTAATTTTTGGAGGCAGTCAAAGGTCGCTGCAGATAAACGACGTCGCCGCTGAGCTTTGAAACAGAAGAAAACAGAGAGCGAGGGTTTTTCTGCTGATCGGGGTTTTTGCAGCCACATGAAAGCCGCTTGTTTTCCAGGTCAGTGTTTGATGATCGATTAAATCAAACCGTTCATTTATTCTTACCTTTCTTTCCTTCTCCTGCAGCTCGAGCGGCCGCGTGCACGGGTTTCCTCAGCAGTCGCTGTTTGTTCAGTGTTTGCTCTGACTCCTCTGACAGGAAGCAGATCAGGTGAAAAGCTTCAGGTGTGAGTGTTATCTGCGATCTGTGAGCTGCATCAACTAGCTAGCTAATTAATGCTAAATATACGAGTGAGTGAAAACATCTCCTGCTCACTTCCTCGTCTTCCCACTCAGTTGCTCTGGAAGCAGAATCCTGTAAAAGCATCTTAAATACACATAAAAGACTGAGGCTAAAGCTAGCATGTCCCAGACCAGAGTCCAAGTAGAAGACAGTAAAGAAGCAGTGTTGTTCTTGTGTTGTTAGCTCTGGTGTTGTTCAGTTTGTGTGTGCTATCTAGCTCTCACGTATTAGCATCCTTATGTTAGCAGTTTGACTCTGTGGTTGATGGTGTCGGTCGGTATCTGCAAAACTAATGTCGTTCTTATCGTTCTCATCCAAATGTCATGTTTAGTTCTAATTAGCTAATGTTAGCATGCTAACACATGTCGACCATGGTCAACCTGCTTAGCATCAGCACATTAGCACTGTGCGCGTGCTGTACGTAGCATTCAGCTCGTTTCAGATGTAGTCAGGTGACGATGCTGCGTGGCTTTGAACACAACGCTGCAGGTAAACCCATGAGACATGTTTGTCATCATAAAAAGGGATGGGCTTGTTTTCTGTTCAGAAACCTGCTCCATGTTTCTCTCCCACTGCAACCTGGAAAGAGAAACCTGCCAACAGGCCTGAGAGACCCTCTGTGGCCCTCAGGGGACGGTCGTCACGATGCCGTGTGTCTATAGACGCTACAATGTGTCGGCAGTGACGTGCAAAAAGGTTACTCCATCTATCAAGGTCCTTTTTCCTCTTTTGTTGTTTAATAAGCTGTTTAGATTCAACTATTTCCTGGACAGTTTGAGGACAAACTGCTGTCAGTCACAATCCACTTTAACACCACAGTGTCCTGTTTGTCCTCAGCTGGAGGTAAACCGACAGTTTAGAAGTGATTCGTCAGAGCTGAAGGAGCAGCAGCAGTTTTTCTTCCTGGAGTTCAGACTCAGACTCTTCTGCTTCCAGAAATAATTCAGCACAGGAAATAAAGAAATCATTTTCTGCTCTTCAGCTCACCTCAGATTCAACTGGAGCCTCAGAAATCAGACGCATTGTTTTTCACCATCAGCTCTTCGTCTTTCAGTTTGTCTCCACGCGTCCCAGTTCAGCACAGAGACGCAGGAGAGGTGAACAGGTTTGGATGTAGAGGCTCATGAATCAAACGGAGTGAAGATGTGATGCTGACGGAGGACAGAATCAGTGTTTGAGTGAACTGCAGCTTCCTCTGCTTGTTTATCCTCAAAGCTCCTCCCAGTCCTCCCAGCCTCTCTATCCCAGTATAACCAGTCCTCTCAGCGTTTCTGTCCCAGTATAACCAGTCCTCCCAGCCACTCTGTCCCAGTATAACCAGTCCTCCCAGCCTTTCTGTCCCAGTATAACCAGTCCTCCCAGCCTCTCTGTCCCAGTATAACCAGTCCTCCCAGTCTTTCTGTCCCACTATAACCAGTCCTCCCAGCCTCTCTGTCCCAGTGTAACCAGTCCTCCCAGCCTCTCTATTCCAGTATAACCAGTCCTCTCAGCGTTTCTGTCCCAGTATAACCAGTCCTCCCAGCCTCTCTGTCCCAGTATAACCAGTCCTCCCAGCCTTTCTGTCCTAGTATAACCAGTCCTCCCAGCCTCTCTGTCCCAGTATAACCAGTCCTCCCAGCCTTTCTGTCCCAGTATAACCAGTCCTCTCAGCCTCTCTGTCCCAGTAAAACCAGTCTTCTCAGCCCCTCTGTCCCAGTAAAACCAGTCCTCCCAGCCTCTCTGTCCCAGTATAACCAGTCCTCCCAGCCTCTCTGTCCCAGTAAAACCAGTCCTCTCAGCCCCTCTGTCCCAGTATAACCAGTCCTCCCAGCCTCTCTGTCCCAGTATAACCAGTCCTCCCAGCCTCTCTGGCCCAGTGTAAAAGCAGAAAGTTCTGTCACTCGTCAGTGATTGGTGGGTGGGTGTGTTTGATTTGGGTCACTTTGCGTGCCTGCCGGGTGGTGCATTAAATGATTAAGATGAATGTGACCTTTTTCTAACTATACACTAATAATACTGCAATAATTGTAACCATGGCGACGTCATCCTTAGTGTTACTGCTGTAGTTTGTTGTCGTGTTCAGCTGCTGAAATCCTGCAGACTCTCGGTGGTTAACCAGCAGTTACCTGCGTGTCACCTGTCCCCGCTCTGAGGTGGAGTTCAGGACCGGTCGTCCGTCCGGCTCCTGAGCAGCTGCAGCTGTTATTTCCTCACATGTTCTGCTGCGTGTTTGTCTTTGACGATGTTCACTGAACATCTCGTTCGTAGTTGGACTGTGCCCCCCGGCTGCTGTGTCGTTTCAGTAATCAACCAGACGAGGCTCCGAAAAAGAGATTTATAGAAATTTAGATCTAATTGATTTAAACGAAAAACTGCATCAAAGCGTGAAAACGATAAATATCAATATGTGTCAGTGTGTGTGTGTTTGTCTGTCTGTCTGTGTGTGTGTGTCAGTGTGTGTGTGTGTGTGTGTGTGCGTGTGTGTGCGTGTGTGTGTGTGTGTGTGTGTGATGGCAGACGACCAGATGGCTGATGGGAGGAGTCTGACAGAAGAGGTGAAGTGCAGCAGAAAACAGACTCACAGACTTTAACCTCCGTGTTTGATGTGATACTTCTGTTCAAATATCACATTTAAGAAAAGTCTTTAATTGGCGTTTGCATTAAATCTGGTTTTTAAAAATCAATCAGCAGCAAAAAACCGCAGTGAGGTCGATGTTCATCCTCCTGCTGCTCTGATCCTGACGAACGTGTTCAAATGTTCTTAAACAGACACACACACACACACACACACACACACACACACAGACTCAGACACGCACACACACACAGACACACAGACACACACACAGACACACAGACACACACACACACACAGACACACACACACACACACACATTTATGATCTGCACCTGCTTGATTACTTTGGTCTTGGTCCTTACTTTGGTTGTAAGGTGAGACCTGGTCGCCATGGTAACAGCTTCCACCTCTTTCTTGCTGTCAGCATGGATACACAGGACGACTCACATACAGATCACAGTTGGACACATGCTGAAACACACACACACACACACACACACACACACACTTTGCGGCCTCGTCCAGATGGGCCAAGCGAGCAGAGCGTCACCAGAGCAGCGAGTCACTGTGGCCCCGACAGATTTTGGCCCCGGGACCGTCTCCGCCCCCCCGTGGCCGTCTGGAGAGAAGCCAGAGGACGAGCTGCGTCACTCTGAAGCCGAGCGGCGACGTTTGGACGCTGAGCGGCGACATGGTGTGACTCACAGAGTGAATGAGCGTTTCTGTTCTGTCTGTGTTCACTTCCTGCTTGTTTGGTTTCAAGTCTCGAGGACAGATTTACCGAGATTCAGCTGAAAGTGAAAAACACGACGTCCTGACGGAGGCGATGGAGCGAATGCTGCGATCGCATTGTGAGAAGTTCGGTTAAGATGAGAAACTCTTCACGTTTTCACGTCTTCACACAAATCAGGATGGTTGAATGATCAGCGGGTTGATGTGTGGACAGTATGTCACTGTGCAGTTACAGTCATGTTGGCAGTCATGAGTCCATGCTCATAAAAGGCCAGCAGCTGGACTCTGGACCCAAGCCGGGTCCAGGAGAAATAACGTTCGGGTTGGGTTTTTGTGAAAATATGGTGTAAAATAAATCAAAATGGGGGACCGACTGTCAGTGTGGGGTTTGTTATTAACGTGACAACACATGAATGAAACATGGAGGCTGTTTGAGGTTCATGTCGCCCAGGTACGGATGGAGGAAGTCAAGCCCAACGATGCAGGGAAACGTGGAGTTGTGCAGATGATAACAGAGCAGTTTGTGTGAAATGAGTTCTGGGTCTACTCTCTTGGACCTGGGTTGGAATCAGGTTGGACTCGGGTCAGACTCTGGTCTACTCTCTTGGAATTGGGTTGGACTCGGGTCAGGCTCTGGTCTACTCTCTCGGACCTGGGTTGGACTCGGGTCAGACTCGGGTCTACTCTGTTGGACTCGAGTCAGACTCAGGTCTACTCTCTTGGACCTGGGTTGGACTCAGGTTGGACTCGGGTCTACTCTGTTGGACATGGGTTGGACTCAGGTTGGACTCGGGTCTACTCTGTTGGACCTGGGTTGGACTCGGTCTTGGACTGGGCCCAAGCTGCACTCTACACTGAGCACACCACCACCGTCGATTTTGACCTGTCATGCTTACCGTAGTTTGTGTGCACATGGCTTTTGTTCGTAGGGGGTTCTGAATGAGGTTTTGTTCCTTCCTGAGCAGAACCTGGACGTTGTGGTTTCACGTCGTCTCCATGTGTCTCTGTACCACAATAACCTGAACAACCTGTGAGTGACATCAGGCGAGACTTTCATACTATCTGTTTTCTGTGTTGCAGGTTTGTCAGCAGCTGTGAAGAAGACACACACCTGTAAGTTCTGTTTCTTCACCTGTCCCACCTGCCGTCTGTTGAGATAACCTCCTGCTTTGACTCTCTGCTCTGACTCTATGACTCTCTGCTCTGACTCTATGACTCTCTGCTCTGACTCTCTGCTCTGACTCTCTGCTCTGACTCTCTGACTCTCTGCTCTGACTCTCTGCTCTGACTCTCTGACTCTCTGCTGTGACTCTGCTGTGACTCTCTGCTGTGACTCTCTGACTCTCTGCTCTGACTCTCTCCTGTGACTCTCTGCTCTCTGCTTTGACTCTCTGCTGTGACTGTCTGCTCTGACTCTCTGACTCTGCTGTGACTCTCTGACTCTCTGCTGTGACTCTGCTGTGACTCTCTGCTGTGACTCTCTGCTCTAACTCTCTGCTCTGACTCTCTGACTCTCTGCTCTGACTCTCTGACTCTCTGCTCTGACTCTGACTCTCTGCTCTGACTCTCTGCTCTGACTCTCTGACTCTCTGCTGTGACTCTCTGCTGTGACTCTCTGCTGTGACTCTCTGACTCTGCTCTGACTCTCTGCTCTGACTCTCTGCTCTGACTCTCTGACGCTCTGCTGTGACTCTCTGCTCTGACTCTCTGCTCTGACTCTCTGCTCTGACTCTCTGACTCTCTGCTCTGACTCTCTGCTCTGACTCTCTGACTCTCTGCTCTGACTCTCTGACTCTCTGCTCTGACTCTCTGCTGTGACTCTCTGCTCTGACTCTCTGCTCTGACTCTCTGCTCTGACTCTCTGACTCTCTGCTGTGACTCTCTGCTGTGACTCTCTGCTCTGACTCTCTGCTGTGACTCTCTGCTGTGACTCTCTGCTCTGACCTCTGCTGTGACTCTCTGCTGTGACTCTGACTCTCTGCTCTGACTCTCTGCTCTGACTCTCTGACTCTCTGCTCTGACTCTCTGCTCTGACTCTCTGGTCGCTTTGCGTTTTGTAGTCATCACTGATGGTTTATCTGCTCGCTCGGACAGTGAGCGCTGCTCGTGGATTTTGCAGCGAAAGAGCTTTAAGATGCTGGTTGCAAGCCCAGGACCTGGACTTCCCAGAATCCTCAGCTCAGCAGTAACCTGGTTGGACATTTGGAAAATGGAAATGAATGTGTGGAGGTGTGCTGATGAGGGGCAGAGATGGTGGTTTTAGTTTAGATCAGTGTCTTCGTCCTCCTCGCTCTCTGCTGGTTAAACTAACATCAAACTTTTCTCAGAAGTCTGCCACCGGTTTCCTCCTTCAGCAGGAAGTAGTTCTAATGAAGACATTTGTCAGCGAGGTCTGTGGATTATCCAGTCATTAAGATGCAGCTGTTCTGAGGTGGATAAACCAGAACTACCTGCATGACGAGATTCGACCAGGCGACAGTCACCTGAGACTGAGCCGACCCACTGAGGTGTTCTTTGAGGTCTGCTCTGACTCTCTGCTCTGACTCTATGACTCTCTGCTCTGACTCTCTGCTCTGACTCTCTGCTCTGACTCTCTGACTCTCTGCTCTGACTCTCTGCTCTGACTCTCTGACTCTCTGCTGTGACTCTGCTGTGACTCTCTGCTGTGACTCTCTGACTCTCTGCTCTGACTCTCTCCTGTGACTCTCTGCTCTCTGCTTTGACTCTCTGCTGTGACTGTCTGCTCTGACTCTCTGACTCTGCTGTGACTCTCTGACTCTCTGCTGTGACTCTCTGCTGTGACTCTCTGCTCTAACTCTCTGCTCTGACTCTCTGACTCTCTGCTCTGACTCTCTGACTCTCTGCTCTGACTCTCTGCTCTGACTCTCTGCTGTGACTCTCTGCTGTGACTCTCTGACTCTCTGCTGTGACTCTCTGCTGTGACTCTCTGCTCTGACTCTCTGCTGTGACTCTCTGACTCTCTGCTGTGACTCTCTGCTGTGACTCTCTGCTCTGACGCTCTGCTGTGACTCTCTGCTGTGACTCTCTGCTCTGACCTCTGCTGTGACTCTCTGCTGTGACTCTGACTCTCTGCTCTAACTCTCTGCTCTGACTCTCTGACTCTCTGCTCTGACTCTCTGCTCTGACTCTCTGACTCTCTGCTCTGACTCTCTGACTCTTTGCTGTGACTCTCTGCTGTGACTCTCTGCTGTGACTCTCTGACTCTCTGCTCTGACTCTCTGACGCTCTGCTCTGACTCTCTGCTGTGACTCTCTGCTGTGACTCTCTGCTGTGACTCTCTGCTCTGACTCTCTGCTCTGACTCTCTGACTCTCTGCTCTGACTCTCTGCTCTGACTCTCTGACTCTCTGCTCTGACTCTCTGCTCTGACTCTCTGACTCTCTGCTCTGACTCTCTGACTCTCTGACTCTCTGCTGTGACTCTCTGCTGTGACTCTCTGACTCTCTGCTCTGACTCTCTGCTCTGACTCTCTGCTCTGACTCTCTGACTCTCTGCTGTGACTCTCTGCTCTGACTCTCTGCTGTGACTCTCTGCTCTGACTCTCTGACTCTCTGCTGTGACTCTCTGCTGTGACTCTCTGACTCTCTGCTCTGACTCTCTGACGCTCTGCTGTGACTCTCTGCTGTGACTCTCTGCTGTGACTCTGACTCTCTGCTCTGACTCTCTGCTCTGACTCTCTGCTCTGACTCTCTGGTCGCTTTGCGTTTTGTAGTCATCACTGATGGTTTATCTGCTCGCTCGGACAGTGAGCGCTGCTCGTGGATTTTGCAGCGAAAGAGCTTTAAGATGCTGGTTGCAAGCCCAGGACCTGGACTTCCCAGAATCCTCAGCTCAGCAGTAACCTGGTTGGACATTTGGAAAATGGAAATGAATGTGTGGAGGTGTGCTGATGAGGGGCAGAGATGGTGGTTTTAGTTTAGATCAGTGTCTTCGTCCTCCTCACTCTCTGCTGGTTAAACTAACATCAAACTTTTCTCAGAAGTCTGCCACCGGTTTCCTCCTTCAGCAGGAAGTAGTTCTAATGAAGACATTTGTCAGCGAGGTCTGTGGATTATCCAGTCATTAAGATGCAGCTGTTCTGAGGTGGATAAACCAGAACTACCTGCATGACGAGATTCGACCAGGCGACAGTCACCTGAGACTGAGCCGACCCACTGAGGTGTTCTCAGCTGAACTGACTCTCTGCTCTGACTCTCTGCTCTGACTCTCTGCTGTGACTCTCTGCTGTGACTCTCTGACTCTCTGCTGTGACTCTCTGCTGTGACTCTCTGCTCTGACTCTCTGCTGTGACTCTCTGACTCTCTGCTGTGACTCTCTGCTGTGACTCTCTGCTCTGACTCTCTGACGCTCTGCTGTGACTCTCTGCTGTGACTCTCTGCTCTGACCTCTGCTGTGACTCTCTGCTGTGACTCTGACTCTCTGCTCTAACTCTCTGCTCTGACTCTCTGACTCTCTGCTCTGACTCTCTGCTCTGACTCTCTGACTCTCTGCTCTGACTCTCTGACTCTTTGCTGTGACTCTCTGCTGTGACTCTCTGCTGTGACTCTCTGACTCTCTGCTCTGACTCTCTGACGCTCTGCTCTGACTCTCTGCTGTGACTCTCTGCTGTGACTCTCTGCTGTGACTCTCTGCTCTGACTCTCTGACTCTCTGCTCTGACTCTCTGACTCTCTGCTCTGACTCTCTGCTCTGACTCTCTGACTCTCTGCTCTGACTCTCTGCTCTGACTCTCTGACTCTCTGCTCTGACTCTCTGACTCTCTGACTCTCTGCTGTGACTCTCTGCTGTGACTCTCTGACTCTCTGCTGTGACTCTCTGCTGTGACTCTCTGCTCTGACTCTCTGACTCTCTGCTGTGACTCTCTGCTCTGACTCTCTGCTGTGACTCTCTGCTCTGACTCTCTGACTCTCTGCTGTGACTCTCTGCTGTGACTCTCTGACTCTCTGCTCTGACTCTCTGACGCTCTGCTGTGACTCTCTGCTGTGACTCTCTGCTGTGACTCTGACTCTCTGCTCTGACTCTCTGCTCTGACTCTCTGCTCTGACTCTCTGGTCGCTTTGCGTTTTGTAGTCATCACTGATGGTTTATCTGCTCGCTCGGACAGTGAGCGCTGCTCGTGGATTTTGCAGCGAAAGAGCTTTAAGATGCTGGTTGCAAGCCCAGGACCTGGACTTCCCAGAATCCTCAGCTCAGCAGTAACCTGGTTGGACATTTGGAAAATGGAAATGAATGTGTGGAGGTGTGCTGATGAGGGGCAGAGATGGTGGTTTTAGTTTAGATCAGTGTCTTCGTCCTCCTCACTCTCTGCTGGTTAAACTAACATCAAACTTTTCTCAGAAGTCTGCCACCGGTTTCCTCCTTCAGCAGGAAGTAGTTCTAATGAAGACATTTGTCAGCGAGGTCTGTGGATTATCCAGTCATTAAGATGCAGCTGTTCTGAGGTGGATAAACCAGAACTACCTGCATGACGAGATTCGACCAGGCGACAGTCACCTGAGACTGAGCCGACCCACTGAGGTGTTCTCAGCTGAACTGGAACAGATTCACTAGATGAGTTTTTAATGCAGTTTTTGCTCCCGGCGGTGCGCTGTAAGTTTATTTTTTCCACATTAGAAGCAGTTTTACTGTAAAACATGTAGGACTTGCGAGTTTGCAGGATAGATGAGGATGAATGTGTGACGGGGGACCGCTGCCAGAGCTGAGTCTCTCTCATTAGAGCTGATAAGGACGGATAATGAATGCGAGATCCTCCTCCAGTCGGCTGCGCGTGGGACGATCGGAGGGAGAAACACTGATCCTCCGGGCGCTGTGGAGGCATTTTCCAAAGAACTCGTAACGTGCTGCTGTGAAACTATTGACTGGGTGTGATGAGGGGAGGCGGAGAGCTCCGCCGCCAGCCGACGGGCCTTTCGAAGCGTAAATCGTCCCCCCGTTCTGCCAATTTGGAGGAAGAATGACGCTCCCGCTGCTCCTCGGCTTCCTCTCTCTGCTGGCAGGAGTCGCTCTCGCCTGCAGCCTCACGTCTTCAACACACTGAGGTTTACTCTGCCGCCTGTTTTCAGGCAGCTTAATCATTTTCAATGATGCTGCGCGGCTCAGCCGGGATTTGTTTTATGAAGCAGAGTGGGATGTCGGGCGAAGTGCCTGTTAGCTCGAGCTGCACTTCACTTCTTTCAGTTACGTAACTTTATTTTTTTTAGGAAGTTTTCTGTTTTTCTTCACTGCACGGGTCCACCGGAGGGACAAGGGAGCAAGAGCATTGCCGAAAGGCACTCAAGCACCGCTGTGTTATAATGGACAGCAGGTCAGCCAAAATCCTTTTAGTTTGAAGTTCAATCCCTCAGATTTCCATTAGGGCTGGCCCCGACCCCTCCCTGTCTATATGAAGCCCAATATGATGCTCATATTCACTTAAATGTTGATTAAACATGTGTCTAACACATTGAAATAGGTTGTCTGTCTCGATGGTGAACTGTCCGCTGTCTCTGCGTCTCCCTCAAAGCCAGCTGGGACACTGAGAGGACGAGTGGCTGTTGCTTATGGAGCTAACACACCTCGTTCTTCACGATCTTCTTGATCCGAATAGTGAAGGTCCAGGTTCAGACATGCTGCGTTCTTGTGGAGGGGAAACACGGCAGCTGATAGGAGCTGAGCTGAAAGTGACGTCAGCCAAAGCTGAAAAGAAAAGTTACCTGAAAGTTTTGGACTCTGCGGCTCTCCGATGAGAAGAATTAACTTCAGGGACGTTCAGTGGGTTCTTGTAGTGTGATGACCTCGCTGTCAGCTCGGGGTCCTCGCTGTGTTTAAAGATTTTCACACCGTGATAGATGTTGGCAGACAGACGGTTCAACCAATCAGCTGCCATGCTTTTGTTTGGTGCCTGGCCTCTGACAAACAGGACGCCTCTCTGCTGCGTCAGGTTAGCAGAATGTCTTCGGCCGGATGCTGCACAGCTCCTCGCTCCTGACGCTTCAGGAGTATTTTGGTTCTGTTTCTGTTTTGCAGTGTTTCTGGACGCCGGGTCGGCCGCCGATGAAACCACGGCAACAGACGAGTCAAACTCATCTACAGGAAATCTGCAGACGTTTTGTTGTTCTTCAGAGGAACTTCTGTCTGAGTTTCGGACTTAAACTGACGCTGCTGTGCTGTCTCGGGCCTCTTTGAGTCGTTCTGGGTGCTTCTTTGCCTTCGTGCTGTTTTGTCGGCTCGTTGGTGCTGAGTCGACTTCCTCCAGCGTCCGTCACTGCTTCGCTGCAGGTGCACATTGATAAAAATGTTAGAATATCTGCAGTTAATAGTTATTTATTTGTTATTTTGTGGTTTGTTCATGTGAAGCCGACTTTCATCCACAGTTGGTCACTGATGCTGCTGGGAGGATGAAGGGAGGGATGTGATTGGTGGACAGATTTCTGCTGAGGCTGCAGTTCTCGGTGTCGTCCTCTGTTTTCTTCCTCTTTGGTTATTTGTTCTGCGCTCTCGCTCTCTGTATCACGCCTCCTTCCTTCCTTTCATGTCTCCCTCGTCTTTGTGCTGTGAACCGCAGCACAGACGCATCGTGTGGTTTTCTTCTGAGTCTGTGTGATGATGTTTCCATCATGATGCTGCTCTCAGTCTGTCCTGAAGAGGAAAACTAAAAAACAAACTCAAAGCAGCGCCGAGCCTTCATACGGCCGAGGAAGGGCGCCGTCAGTTTGTTTGAGCTGTCTGTTGGCTGATTTAGTTTCTGTTGGTTTGTTGCAAAGGAGGAATTAGGGAAACATTTATTGAACAATGAGACGTATTTGCATTAAAGCTGCATCAGTAACTGATGATGCTGCACAGCTGGTGAACCTCACACTGTTCTTCTATCTGATTGGTTGTAAATTTGTAGACTAGAAGTTTGCTTAATTTCTTTCTTTCTTAGAATTTGATGTTCAGATTGACACCACTCTTGTGCCTTTATGCTAAATATGCATCTACAGCCAACAGCCAGCTAACTTAGCTTGTAGCTTAGCTCTACAGCATGAAGACTGGAAACAGAGGAGAACAGCTGGCCTGATTCTGTCCAAAGGTAAAATCCTCCTACCAGCATCTGTAAAACTCACTGATTAACATGCGACATCTCGCTTGTTCTGACTGGGACCAGTAACTTCCTGGAGTCTCTGCTGGTTGCTGCACAGTGCTAAACAGCTGATGGCGACAGCTTCAAAATTAGTGCGCAGATGTTACAATAACAAATAATAAATCAATAATATAGATAAACATAATGATGAACTTTATTTATACAGAACTTTATAAAACTAAAGTTACATCAAAATGTTTGAACCAGGATTAAAACATTTCAGACGGCGATGAGTCCAGAGAGTCAGACAATTAGAAATAATAGAAAAATAAAATGAAATAAAGACAGTGGCGTCAGTTTTCTGATTCAAACATAAACACATTTTCACCTGAAGTTGAACTAAGACTTTATTGAGAAGTGAAGAGCAGCAGAAAGTCCTTTCATGAGAGGAATCTCACACTCAGACACACACAAGTAGCCAGTCAGCTCGCTCTACCTCCCCTCTCTTCTCATTGGCCGACAGCCATGTCAGTGAGGGGGGAAGGAGGAGGGGTGCGGGGGTGGGGTGATGACGTCACGGTCACATGGATCCTCATGTGGTCCAGAGAGCGGGCGAGGATGACAGAGCTGAGAGAGAGCTGCTGCTGATCACACACACCAGTCTGGATTATAAATATGTATTTTGTGATTTCTGCCATGAAAGGTAAGAGGACAGAAAAAGATTCTAGCTGCTGCGTCCTGAGTCCCCCTGAACTGAACCGAAGACTTCATCTGTCTCATCTGTCTGATTTTAGTCTCCGTTCAGTTTCTGGAGTTCAGTTTCTGGAGTTCAGTTTCTGAGCTGCACAAGTTCTGCCAAAGATGGTTTTTGTGTGTCCACTCTGTCTGTCTGTCTGTCTGTCTTTTGTCTCTCTGTCTGTCTGTCTGTCTGTCTGTCTTTTGTCTCTCTGTCTGTCTGTCTGTCTGTCTCTCTGTCTGTCTGTCTGTGTGTCTGTCTGTCTGTCTGTGTGTCTCTCTGTGTGTCTCTCTGTCTGTCTGTCTTTTGGCTCTCTGTCTGTCTGTGTGTCTCTCTGTCTGTCTGTCTGTCTGTCTGTCTGTCTTTTGTCTCTCTGTCTCTCTGCCTGTCTGTCTCTCTGTCTGTCTGTCTGTCTGTCTCTCTGTCTGTCTCTCTGTCTCTCTGTCTCTCTGCCTGTCTGTCTCTCTGTCTGTCTGTCTGTCTGTCTCTCTGTCTGTCTCTCTGCCTGTCTGTCTCTCTGCCTGTCTGTCTCTCTGTCTGTCCTCCTCGGAGCTTGGT